>NC_133659.1:211497379-211720948 GCF_037893015.1 Macrotis lagotis | reverse complement strand
GGTATTTCACTGAACTCTGATTTTACTAAAGTTGGTGGAAGGATAAAAAATTTGTGAAAATTTTCCTTTCTTTCCTTTTCTCTCCACCCACTTGAATCAACCCTCTCCATGAATTGAATATATTTGTTCCAAGTTTTTCTTTATCTCTTGAAAGTTTATTTCTAATAAATTATGTCCAGCTACTCTCTAGCAAGAAATATCTAGATAAACTCGTCTTCCTGGGTGGAACCAAGATGACTGCATGAAGTTAGCATGCTCCAAGAGCTTTTTCCCTGAACAAGGTTACACATTTAAGCTACATATACCTCAAAAAAAAGAGAAAAATAGATTGCAACTATAGATATCATGGAGGATCTTTTGTACAGGCCTGTCTATTCAGAGGAAAAGAGGAAATAGAGCCCCAATTATGTGGGAGAACAGGAAAGCCAACAAGAAGCTACTAATCACAGTTATGCTCAGGTCTTGGCAGCTAGACAGCAGCTCAGGTCTCAGATCAGGGAGAGTTCTTACTCCAGACAAAGTCTGAGCACTGGGAAAAGACAGTGCTAGATGGGTAACAAACCACTGCATAGGCAGAACTTGGACATAAAGGAGAAAACAAACCTTTTGCATGGGTAATGCCTGAGTTACATAGGCAACACCTTGACAAGAGATAAACCGGGGACCATACCCTAGTCTCAACACAAAAATCTCAGGAGTATACATTCTACCCCAGGAGCAGAGCTCAACTATCAAAAAACTAACAAGAGTGTTAACCATAGGAAGCTATTATTCAGGCAGATGTGATAAAAATGTAATCTCAAAAGAAGAAATCAGTGACAAATCACCTACATGGGAAGTCTCAAGGAGATTATGAATGGAAGTCAAATCCAGAACCTCAAAGAAGAGCTTCAAATGGTATTAATAACCAAAGAAGAGAAGAAGAAGAAAAATGGAAAAAAGGAAATGAGATCAATGGAGAAAATATTTGATAAATTGACCCAATAAATCATTTCCTTTAAAAGCAAAATTAACTAACAGGACAAAGAATATAACATCAAAAAATAAAATCAACCAACTTGAAAAGAAATGAAATTTAGCTAAAAGTGAAATCAACCAACTGGAAGAGGAAGATAACTCACTAAAAATTAAAATTTACCAACTAGAAAAGGAAACCAAAAGCTAAGTAAAATAAATAAAACCCTAAAAATTAGAATTGGGTAAAAAAGAAACTAATGACTTTATGAGACATCAAAATTTCATCAAACAAAAGCAAAAGACTGAAAAAATGGAAGAAAACTATCTTTCAGGAAAAACAAATCTCCTAGAAAATAGATCCAGGAGAAATAATTTATGAATTATAGGTTTATCTGAAAGCTTAGATCAAAAAAGATGTCTTTCAGAAAATTATCATGAAAAAATGTCCGAATATACTAGATGAAGAAGGCAAAATAATCTTTGAAAGAATACACAGAACAATTCTAGAAAGAGACCCCAGGATATTAACTCCAAGGACTATCATAACCAAATTCTAGAATTCTCAAATAAAGGAGAAAATAGTGCGGTCAGAAAAAGGGAACAATTTAAATATAAAGGAGACACAATCAAAATTACACAGGACTTATCAGTTTCAAAATTAAAGTATTGGAGGACATGGAATATGAATATTCAGAAGATGAAGGACCTTGGATTACAACCAAGAATTAACTTTCCTGCAAAATTCAGCATGGTCTGTCAGGGGAAAAGATGGGTTTTCAATGAAATAAAGGACTTCCAAAATTTTCTTTTACAAAGACCAGGAATGATCAGAACATTTTATCTTCAAATATAACATTCAAGAGTGGCATAAAAAGGGAAAGGGAAAGGGGAAAAACTCTTAAGTAAAGAACATTAAATTGCAACTTCCCTACAAGGCAAGATAACACTTTTAACTCTTGAGGATTGCATTTCTCTTAGAATAGTTGAAGGGTTGACTATTGTTGAAGGGATTTTACTTATAGGTTGTAGGTATGGTTGGTTCCTGTCCTTCATTATTGAAGAAAAGCAAAATTAACATCACTATGTTTGAGACAAATTATGGTGCACTCAAATATAGCTGATCAGACCAACACAAGTTGAGCACAGATAGTTTAGGTGAACATGAGGAGAGTTTAAACATATATTTCACATTGAGCCTCTGTAATTCTGCCTTGGTCATATTACTCTGATAAGGACACCCTATGCTAGGTGGTCTTTGCCAGTGTCTTCCATTCCTTACAATCAATTCTTATTAAGAGAGATCTTCAGAGTGTCCCTGAAATTAGAATACTTAGAGACTCTACAGATAAAAGGAGTATATATTAACAAATGAGCTGTTGGTTCAAGATAGGGCTAAAACAAAAAAAAAAAAATACCGAAAAAGGACCATACTAATACTTCGGAATCTACCTCCCAAGACAAACCCAGAAAGTGTATAAACAAAATTATAAAGGACTTCTCAACCAAATAAAGTCAGAACTTTGGAAATAATTGGAAAAATGTCAAATGCTCATGATTAGGTTAAGCTAATATAATAAAAATGACAATTCTACCCAAATTAAATTACTTATTCAGTACCATACCAACCAAACTACCAAATAACTACTTTACCAAGCTAGGAAAAATAGAAACAAAATTCATCTGGAGCATCAAAAGAGCAAGAATAGCAAAGGAAATGATGAAACAAATGTAAATGACGGTGGTCTAGCTCTACCACATCTAAAACTGTACTATAAAACACCAGTCATCAAAACTGCCTGGTACTGGTTAAGAAATAGAGTAATGAATGAGTGTTTTAGGATAGGTTCATAAGAAGTTGCAATAAATTACTACAATAATCTACTATTTGACAAAGCCAAAGACATCTCCTTCTAGGATAAGAACTCACAATTTGACAAAAATTGTTGGGATAACTAGAAAATACTATGCCAAAAACTAAGCATAGACCCACATCTTACACCCCATGCCAAAGTAAGGTTAATATGATAGACATAAAGAATGGCACCATAGATAAATTAATAGACAAAGAAATACTCTATCTGTCAGATCCATGGAAAGGGTATAAATTTATGAATTAGAGACATTATAAACTGCAAAATGAAAGACGTTGATTAAATTAAATTCAAAAAATTTTTCAATAATAAAATCAATGCTGCCAAAATTAGAAGGAAAGCAAAAAGCTGGGAAAAAATCTTAACAATTGATAATGGTTTAATTTCTAAAATATATGGAGAATTGCACCAAAATTATAAGGTCACAAGTTATTCCCCAATTGATAAATGGTCAAAGGATATGAACAGTTTTCAAATGAAGAAATTAAGGCTATATATAATCATGTGAAAAAATGAACCAAATCATTGTTAATGAGAGAAATGCAAATTAAAACAGCAATAAGGCTCCATCTCACACCTATCTGATTAACCAAGCTGAGAAAAAGGGAAAATGATCAATGTTGGAAAGGTGGGAGGATTGGGACATTGATCATTGATACATTGCTGGTGGAGTTGGAAACAGATGCAAACTTTTGAAAGAACAATACAGAACTATGCCCAAAGAGGAATAAAACTGTTCATACCCTTTGATCCAGCAATTCTAATTCTAAGTCTATATTTAGAAGAAATTATAAAAAATGTGAAAAGTCCTACATGTTCCAAAATATTCATAGCATTCTCCCTTTTTGTAGTGGCAAAGAACTGGAAATTGAGGGGATGCCCATCAAGTGGGGAATGACTAAACAAGTTATGGTACATGAATATTATGAAATACTATTGTTCTATAAGAACCCATAAATTGTTAGACTCTAGAGAAGCATGGAATGATTTACAGGATCTGATGTTGAGCGAAGTGAGTAGAATCAAGAGAGCAATGCACACATCAAAAACAACATTGTGAAATGAACAAACTTGATGGAAGCAGCTCCTCTTAGCTGTTCAGAGAACTACAACAACTGTATTAGACAGGCTATGGACTAAGTTATCTCCATCCAGAGGAAGAAAAACAAAACAAAACAAAACAAACACACACACACACACACACACACACACACAAAACCAACCCTTCAGAATCTGATGAACACTTTACAAAAATTATCTCATATATCTCTCTCCTTTAACCCTAATTCCTTTTACCAAAAATAACTAATACTAATGTGTAAGTATGATTATTAAAATATGCATATACAATGCTCCATAGAGGGAAGGGGAATGGAGTGGAAAGGGAGGGTGGAAGAAAATTTTATAACTTGAAAATATGCATGTGCAAATAGATGAAAATGAATAAATATATAAATAAAACATAAATGGTCATACTCTAGAGAAGCATGAAAATAAATTAAAAAAAGAATAACACATGCCAAAAAAAGTAATAAAAACGAGGATACTAGAAGAAGGTTAGGACTTAGTGATAAATAAAAGTGAGTGAAGAGTCAGAGTTCTATTTATAGAAGAGGGAATGAAGGGAGGGTGTGAATACTGAGTGAGTTCTACTGAATAGATTTGACCCACAGAAGGAATAACATATATTCCCAATTGGGTTTAAAAATGTATTCTACCCCATAGGGAAGTAGATGGGGATAGGGAAAGAAAGGGGAAGAAGGGACTTCTAAAATAAAAGTGAAAATAAAGTTAGAGTTAAAATTAAAAGAAAAGTTAAAGGGGAAAGGTAACAAAAACATTCATGAAGAAGAACAAGAGGAAAGGAAAGAGGAAACTATAAATGAGAAAAGATAGAAAGGAAATACAAAATTAGTAATTTTAACTGTAATCTGAATTGGATGAACTCATCCTTAAAAGAGAGATAGCAGAATGGATTAAAGACCATAATCCTACAATATGTTGACTACAAGAAACACATTTGAAGTAGAGAAAAACACACAGGGTAAATTTAAAGGGCTGAAGCAAAATATATTGTTTCAGCAGAAGTAAAAAAATAAAAAACTCAGAGGTAGCAATACTGATCTCAGACAAAGGAAAAGCAAAAATAGATGTCATTAGAAATGTTTAAGGAAGGAAACTACATATTCTTTTTTTTTCTTGTTAAAGATTTTATTTATTTTAAGGTTTACAATTTTCCCCCTAATCTTAATTCCCTCCCCCCATCCCCCACAGAAGGCAATTTGCCAGTCTTTGCATTGTTTCCGTGGTACATATTGATCCAATTTGAATGTGATGAGAGAGAAATCATATCCTTAAGGAAGAAACATAAAGTAAAAGAGATAGCAAGATCAGACAATAAGATATAAGGTTTTTTTTTTCTAAATTAAATGTAATAGTCCTTAGTCTTTGTTCAAACTCCTCCATTCTTTCTCTGGATACAGATGGTATTCCCCATCGCAGACAGCCCCAAATTGTTCCTGATTATTGTATTGATGGAATGAGCAAGTCCATCAAGGTTGATCATCACCCCCATGTTGCTGTTAGGGTGTACAATGTTTTTCTGGTTCTGCTCATCTCGCTCAGTATCATTTCATGCAAATTCCTCCAGGCTTCCCTGAATTCCTGTCCCTCCTGGATTCTAAAAGAACAATAGTGTTCCATGACATACATATACCACAGTTTCCTAAGCCATTCCCCAATTGAAGGACATTTAATTTATTTCCACTTCTTTGTTACCACAAATAAGACTATTATGAATATTTTTGTACAAGTGATAGGAAATTGCATCTTCTTAAAAGGCACTCTAGACTTTGAAGTTATATCATTATTAAACATATAAGCACCAAGCAATATAGCATCCAAATTTTTAAAAGAGAAGCTGAATGAATTACAAGGAGATATAGATAGCAAAATAATAATAATAATAATGGGGACATCAATCTACCTCTCTCATAATTGGATAAATTTAACCACAAAATAAACAAGAAGGAATGAAATAATAGATATGATAGCGAAAACTGAATGAGCATAGAAAATAATACACTTTTTTCTCTCTGGAGTATGTGGCACCTCTATCAAAATTGACCATGCACTAGGGCATAGAAACCTTCAATCAGTATCATAAAGGTAGAAATAATGAATGTTCAGATCATCATGCTGTAAAAATTACATGTAATAAGGGACCATGGAAAGATAAAGCAGAAATTAGTAGGAAACTAAATACCCTAATTTTATTTTATTTTATTTTTGTTTATTTAATTTTTTTATTAAAGGTATTTTTTGAGTTTTACAATTTTCCCCCCAATCTTACATCCCCCCCCACAGAAAGCAATCTGTCAATCTTTACTTTGTTTCCAAGTTGTACATTGTTCCAAATTGGGTGTGATGAGAGAGAAATCATATCCTTAGGGAAGAGACAAAAAGTCTAAGAGATAACAAGATCAGATAATAAGATATCTGTTTTTTTTCCTAAATTAAAGGGAATAGTCATTGAAATTTGTTCAAACTCTATGGTTCTTCATCTGGATACAGATGGCACTCTCCTTGGCAGACAGCCCAAAATTGTTCCCGTGTGTTGCACTGATGAAATGAGCGAGTCCTTCAAGATTGAACATCACCCCCATGTTGCTGTTAGGGTATACAATGTTTTTCTGGTTCTGCTCATCTCACTCAGCATTAGCTCATACAAATCCCTCCAGGCTTCCCTGAAATCCCATCCCTCCTGGTTTCTAATAGAACAATAGTGTGCCATGACATACATATACCACTGTTTGCTAAGCCATTTCCCAATTGAAGGACATTGACTTGATTTCCAATTCTTTGCCACCACAAACAGGGCTGCTATGAATATTTTTGTACAAGTGATCTTTTTCCCTTTTTCATCATCTCTTCAAGGAATAGACCCAGTAGTTGTATTGCTGGGTCAAAGGGTATACTCATTTTTGTTGTTCTTTGTGCGTAGTTCCAAATTTCTCTCCAGAAAGGTTGGATGAGTTCACAGCTCCACCAACAGTGTAATAGTGTCCCAGATTTCCCACAACCCTTCCAACAATGATCATTATCCTTTCTGGTCATATTGACCAGTCTGAGAGGTGTGAGATGATACCTCAAAGAAGCTTTAAATTGCATTTCTCTAATAATTAATGATTTAGAGCAATTTTTCATATGACTATGGATTGCTTTGGTCTCCTCATCTGTAAATTGCCTTTGTATATCTTTTGGCCATTTGTCTATTGGGGAATAGCTTTTTTCTTAAAAATATGACTCAGTTCTCCATATATTTTAGAAATGAGTTCTTTGTCAGAATCATTAGTTGTAAAGATTGTTTCCCAATTTACTACATTTCTTTTGATCTTGGTTACATTGGTTTTATCTGTGCAAAAGCTTTTTAATTTAATGTAATTGAAATCATCTAGTTGGTTTTTGGTGATGTTCTCCAGCTCTTCCTTAGTCATAAACTGCTCCTCTTTCCATAGATCTGACAGGTAAAATAGTCTTTGATCTTCTAATTTGTATTGTTTTTTATGTCTAAATCCTGTAACCTTTTGGATCTTATCTTGGTAAAGGGTATTAGGCACTGGTCTAATCTAAGTTTCTTCCTTACTAACTTCCAATTTTCCCAGCATTTTTTTATCAAAGACAGTTTTATCCGAATAGCTGGAGTCTTTGGGTTTATGAAACAGCAGATTACTATAATTGTCTCCTGCTTTTGCACCTAGTAATAACCTAATTTTAAAGAAAGAGTGAATCAAACAATAAATCATAGAAATAATCAAGTATTTCATCCATGAAAATGAAAATAATAAGACATCAAACTGCAATATATGGGATGCAGCCAAAGGAATCTTTAGGAGAAATTGTATATCTCTAAATTATGTGGATAAAATAAGAAAAAGAAAGAATCAATGAATTGAGTATGTAATTTAAAAAACCTAGAAAAAGAATCAATTAAAAATCCCCAACTAAATAAAAAAAATTAGAAATTCTGAAAAATCAAAAAGTTTAATAAATTTGAAAGTAAAAAATTATCTGATAAAATCAAGTTAGTTTTGTAACAAAAAAAGAATACTAAATTACCTATATCAAAAATTAAAAGGAAGAATTCACCACCAATGAGAAGGAAATTAAAGAGATAATTTGGAACTATTTTCCCAAACTATATGCCAATAAATTTGACCTTAGTGAAATATGTGTATATTTGCAAAACTACCCAGATTAACAGAAAATAAAATAAAATACTTACATAACCCTATTTTTAGAAAACAAATTGAAGAAACCATCAAAAAATTCCACAAGCAAAAGTCTTCATGTCAAGATGAATTTACAAGTGAATTCTACCAAACACTGAAGGAACAATTAATTTCATTTGTACATAAATTATTTTTAAAAAATAGAAAAAGAGTTCTGCCAAATTCCTTTTTTTGACACCAATATAATGCTGATACCTATACCATGAAGAGTCAAAACAAACATAGAAAATTATAAAATGGTTCTCTAATGAACATTAATGCAAAAATCTTAAATAAAATTTTAACAGAGATTATATGAAGTTACTAATACAATAATACACCATGAACAAGTAGAATTTATACCATTAGGCAAACAACAAAATTGAACATATTAATAAGAAAACCACAGAAATCATGATTGTCTCAATAGATACTGAAAAAGCCTTTGATAAATGCAACATGCATTCCTAATAAAAACACTAAAGAATATAGGAATAAGTGGAGTTTTCATTAAAGATATTGGTCTAATCCCAATTAGTTCTTAGGCCAGAAGTGGGGATCTTTGGATTTATCAAACAGCAGATTACTATAATCATTTCCTGCTATCTCTTTTGCACTCAATTTACTCCACTGATTCACCACTATATTTCTTTGCTAGTACCAGACAGTTTTTGACTGATGCTTTATAATATAATGTTAGATTTGGTAAGGTTAAGTTACTGATTTTACTTTTTTTTTTCATTAAATCTCTTGATATTCTTTTTTTTTAATTTTTAATTAAAGATTTTATTTAATTTAAGTTTTACACTTTTTCCCCAATCTCAATTCCCTCCTCCCCACCCTCCCACAGAAAGCAATTTGTCAGTCTTTTTGTTTCCATGTTGTACATTGATCCAAATTGAGTGTGATGAGAGAGAAAACATATCCTTAAGGAAGAAACATAAAGCATAAGAGATAACAAGATCAGACAACAAGATAGCAATTTTTTTCTCTAAATTAAAGCGAATAGTCCTTGAACTTTGTTCAAACTTCACAGTTCTTTATCTGGATACAGATGATATTCTCCATTATGCACAACCCCAAATTGTCCCTGATCATTGCATTGATGAAATAAGCCTGTCTATCAAGGTTGAACATCACCCCCATGTTGCTGTTAGGATGTCCAGTGTTTTTCTGATTCTGCTCATCTCACTCAGCATCAGTTCATGTAGATCCCTCCAGGCTTCCCTGAATTTCCATCCTTCCTGGTTTCTAATAGAACAATAGTGTTCCATGGCATACATATACCACAGTCTGCTAAGCCATTCCCCAACTGAAGGACATTGACTTTATTTCCAATTCTTTGCTACCACAAACAGGGCTGCTATGAATATTTTTGTACAAGTGATATTTGTACCCTTTTTCATCATCTCTTCAAGAAATAGACCCAGTAGTAGTATTGCTGGATCAAAAGGTATGCACATTTTTGCTGCCCCTTGGGTGTGAATCTCTTGATATTCTTGACTTTTTCTTTTTCCATATGAATTTAGTTATAATTTTTTCTAGCTCACTGAAGTAATTTTTTTTTGAAAATTTGGTTGGTATGTCACTAAATAAGCAGTTTACTTTATTTTTATTTATTTATATTTTTAGGTTTTTGCAAGGCAAACGGGGTTAAGTGGCTTGCCCAAGGCCACACAGCTAGGTAATTATTAAGTGTCTGAGACTGGATTTGAAACCAGGTACTCCTGACTCCAATGCTGGTGCTTTATCCACTATGCCACCTAGCCACCCCTAGTAGTTTACTTTAGGTAAAATTGTCAGTTTTATTATATTACCTCAGCCTATCCATGGGCAGTTGATATTCACTCAGTTATTTAGATATGATTTTATTAAAGTGTTTTATAGTTGTTTTCATAGAGTTTCTGAGTCTGCCTTGGCAGATAGACTCCCAAGTATTTTATGTTGTCTGAAATTATTTTAAATGAGATTTCTCTTTCTAACTCTTGCTGCTGTATCTTCCTAGTAATATATAGAAATGCAGAGGATTTATGTGAATTTATTTTATATCCTGCGACTTTGCTAAAGTTACTAATTGTTTCCAGGAGTTTTTAGATGATTTTTTTAGGGTTCTCTAGGTATGTCATCATATTATCTGCAAAAAGTGAGAGTTTTGTTTCTTCCTTTCTGATTCTAAGTCCTTCAATTTCTTTTTTCTTCCTTTATTTCTGAAGCTAACATTTATTCAATATTGAATAGTAGTGGGAATAATGGACATCCTTCTTTCACCTCTTGGATTGCTTCTAACGTATACCCATTGCATATATATATTGCTTCTTGGTGGTTGGTGGTTTTGGATAGATACTGCTTATCATTCTAAGGAACAATCCATTAATTCCTATGCTCCCTAGTGTTTTTAGTAGGAATGGGTGCTGTATTTTGCCAAAACCTTTTTCAGTATCTATTGATATTATCATATAATTTCTGATAGATTTGTTGTTGATATAATATGCTGACAGTTTTCCTATTATTGAATCAACCCTGCATTCCTGGAATAAATCCTGTTTGGTCATAGTGTATTATCCTACTGATAACTTGTTGTAATTATTTTGTTAATAGTTTTGTTGGGGGCGGGGGGAAGAGGCTTGGCGGTCGCTTAGAGGGGGAAACATAATCACCTTATAAGGGAATGTTACAGAACTCGGCCCCTCATTGAGTAAGAGTTCATGGGAGGGAGGACAGAGGGGATAAAAGTGTCTGCTGAGAGGTGGGGGGGAGCGGGAATGTGATCACAGAAGAATAAAGACTCATTACCCACCTCAGGCGCTCTGTCTGGTTCTTCCCCCATCAAAGAGTGGGGGCCGGAGGTACCCCGAAGACTCATCACGCGTTGGACTGGTGAGTAAGAGGACGGACTAGCATAAAGAAGCCGGCGTTGTGAATAAAAACCCGGCAAGTGGTGCCCGGAACAGGGACCTGATTTTGCTAGGGAACGTCTGAATCCGCTGGTCGGATTCTCCAGACAGCCTCGGTCGTTTCTGACCGGGAGGAAGGAGAGGGCGTTTACTCTCAGATATTGCCTGAAGGACATACCCCTATTGTGTTGACTATGCTTCCTTTCCCTTCCCTTTCTCCTTCTGCTCTAATCACGCTCCTTGCCGTGCTGGCCTGTCTGATTGTGCCCTGCTGCCTCCTTCTCTTTTGCCGAACGGGAACTTTCCAGTTCTGCCACCTGTTAGGATTGCAGCCTCGGCTAGTAGACAGCATGGGGGGCCGGAATAGTATTCCCGCCTTTGAGCCGGAGGAAAAAGAGGCCGTTGCAGCGCAGCTTTATAAACTCTGCGCTAAGCATGGCCGTAAATTACCTATCAAGACGTGCCGTGCTTTTGTTGAGAATATCTGGAACATCTGCCCTTGGGTGCAACATAGTGGGATCCAACCAGATAAATGGAAGGTGGTAGGGCAGCAGATGGCCTCCTATAATGACACCTGCCCGGGAAAACTAACCCCCAAGGATTTTACAGTGTATAAGATAGTGGATGCAGCCCTGCATCCCCAGAAGGTGACTTTGGCACGAACAATCAGCACTCAGGTGGGTAGCTCGTTGGCGGGATCGGATTCAGAGAGCTCAGAGGAAGAGGGAAGGCCACCCCCTCCCCTGTATCCGTGGGAGGAACTTAGAAGAAACAATGGGGGAACAAGGGGCCCCCAGGGAGAAGAAAATGCCGCATGCCCCTCCTTACCGAGACAGAATGAAAAGGGGGAGGGCGATGAATGTGGCACACTTAGAGATTCAGGGCCGGAAGTTTCCGAGCGTGGGAAGGGAGGGGTGCAAACAGTCCTCAGGGGTGGCAGGAAGAGGAGCGTGAGTAGGTGGGACCGGGAGGCTGCTGACGAGGAGGGAGAAGTCCACGCTGATTGGACAGCTGCCGCGCCCCAGGCTTGGCGGCCCAGCCAGGAAACAGAGGCAAAAAATCCCCCGTGTTCCTTGTCCGCCCTTCAGAGATCCCCTCAAGGGCTCCGCCCATCCGGCCTACTTGCCACCAGTGCCTCCATAGCAATAGAGAAAGGGGAGGAGGTGGACTGGGATGACTGGGGCCTCTACCCGGTATTTACGGACCCCCTTACCGGAGCCCGAGACTACCGCCCTGTCCCTTTTAAGATGCTTAAGGAACTTAAGGAGGCCGTGACTAAATACGGCCCAAGCTCCCCTTATGTAAAAAGACTGATGCAAAACCTCTTTGCTACGCACCCTTGGACCCCTGCTGACTTTGACGAAATTGCAGCCGCGTGCCTAGATGCCTCCTTATATTTAGCTTTTAAGGCTCAGGCCCGCAGAGAGGCCTCTAAGCTGGCAAAATCCCGGGGTTATACTCCCCTGGATTTAGCCATTGACCTCCTGTGTGGAACTGGAGCCTATACTGACCCTGCTGTTCAGGCCCAGTATGGCCAGTTTGAGCTAGAGACTGTTAAAGAAACACATGTTGCAGCTTGGGATAAGATTGGAGCCATGAAAGGGGGGAGAGCCACACAGAAGTTGGTTGGGCTGAAGCAGAGAGCAGATCAGACACCCCTCTCATTTGTGAACGAGGTTAAAGAGACAGTGACTCGTATAATGGGAGACACCCCGGGATCTGATCTACTTATGAGACAATTGATTAAAGAGGGTCTTCGCCCCAAAGGGATCGCAGCCATTAGCAGCCTTCCCCCCGACGCTTCATTAGAAGAAATTGTTGACAAATTGCTGGACATGCCCAGCGAGGATTCAATTCAAGCCTTAGTGACTGCCATGGAGAACCGGGAGGATAGCCTCCTGACCGCCCTTCACGGTATGCAGGTGAGACCCACCTGTTTTGGGTGCGGAAAGCCAGGGCACCTCAAAGCACAGTGCAGGCAGCGGCCCCCCTCCACTTCAGTTCCGACCTGTTATTCCTGTGGAAAGCCAGGTCACATAGCCAGGTTCTGCCGATCCAAAGGGAAGTCGGGAAAAGGGAAAGGGAGGGGCCCAGCCGTGGGGCCCCCCCCCGTGCTCGAAGACAGCGGCCCCATTACTGTGACTATCCCCGTGAGGGTTGACTATAGAGAAGGGACACAGCAGAGAGAGATCGGGCCTTGGGAAACCTCGATGATTCCCATTGAGCTAAATATTTTCCCAGCGCTCATCACAGGGGCTGAGAGATGTGTGGACTTAGTCACCCATACCCAGGTCATTTTTGGTCCCGGAAGTCCCACATCCGTAAGGGTCACAAACCCCCACCCCTTTCCCACCTTGGTAAAACAGGGCCAAGAGGTAGGAAAGGCGCTGCCCTTGCGGGCCCCTCCCGCTCATGTGAACTGGGTCCACCCGGTCAGCTCTGGGCGACCACTGTTAACCGTCACGGTGGAAAATCAGAAGCTCGAAGGGATAATTGACACTGGAGCCGATTGCTCTGTCATAAATAGGGGGACAGTGGAGGCGTGAGTGGCCACTCCTACAGAGCCCTCAAGCAGTGACGGGGGTGGGGGGCAATAGATCTGCCATGAAAGCAGCACACGCCTTACGGTGGTCAGCTTTGGAAGAATCTGGACTCTTCACCCCACTGTGCCTACCCGACCTCCCTTATGCATTATGGGGTAGAGATATCTTGAGCCAGCTTAACCTGACACTTGCCACCCCTGATAGCCTGCGGGGAAATTAATTGGGGCCACTCTAGAGATGAGCTTTTCCCCCAGAATAACATGGATTAATAAGAAACCTATTTGGGTTGAGCAGTGGCCCCTGACAAAAGAAAAGCTCATCGCCCTCACAGACATAGTAATGACCCTCCTGCACGAGAACAAAGTGGAACCGTCCCTTAGCCCGTATAACTCCCCCGTCTTTGTCATAAAAAAGAAAGGGGGGAGTTGGAGAATGTTGATTGATCTTCGGGCAGTAAATGCCAACATGGTACCCATGGGGACCCTCCAACCTGGTCTCCCTATGCCCACTGCAGTCCCGCAAGGGTGGACTATTATAGTGATTGATGTTAAAGACTGCTTCTATAGCATTCCCCTCCACCCGGAGGACAAAGAAAAATTTGCCTTTTCCCTCCCCGCGATCAATTTCCAAGCCCCCAGTAAACGTTATCAGTTCACTGTCCTACCGCAGGGAATGGCCAATAGCCCCACCCTGTGCCAGCTTTACATGGATACTCTGCTACATCCTATCTTTTTAAACAGAAAGGGGGAGTTGGCAGGTCACTGACCCATTCAGACCTGTCTCAGGTACTATTTACCATGAATTTCCTACAAGTCAGGGATGACGGCACTACAGCCGCCCAGAGATTTTTCTCCCCAAAAGGACATGCTAAGAAAGAACCAACGCTCCTGCCCTCTCCCACCAAGGCCCTACCAGGCTCTAAAGTCATGTGGAGAGATGAAGAGGGAGGTTGGCATGGCCCTGTAACGGTAAAGAACAGAAGACAGGGCCACCTGTCATTTCATCCCGAGGATAAGATAGAAGAGCCAGAAAGATGGCTCCCTGTTTACAAGATAAGAGACCTTGATTAATGCCCAACCCTACGGGGTGAGAGGAACTTCTTTCTTTTTCAGGCCTTCTGATCATCGTAGGGATCCTTGGAGGTGCTCCATCTGAAGGAAATCCGACATGGGGAATACTCCGAGTTATTCCCTCTCCCCTTCCGGTAGCACGGAACTCCCCGATCTACCCTCGCCTGCTAGTGACCAATACATCGATGGGGCTCCCTTCTGCCTCGGTGGGGCCCCTCATGTGTGGCCACAGGGGAAGACATCGAGGATCCCATACCATGGAGGGATTGCCAGATGGCGGGAGGATACCCCCTTGAGGGTGAACAAGGACGCTGATTCTGGGAATCACCCTACTTGTTGTCTGTTTCTGCCGCCTAGCTAGGCGACAGAGGGGCTATATGCTTCTTACTCAGAAAGCCTTCATGGCCATGGAGACGGGGGAGGATCCCCAAGTTTGGCTAGCCACCATGCATGACATGTGACACCTAGGGGTAAGACGAGGTAAACCCCAAGACGGGCAACTTCTCCTGACCCAGCCACCTAAGACGGGCAAGGTCCTGGGTTGAAGGAGATGACCTAAGACAGGGTTCCTCGCCCCCGGCTATCAGAGGCCAGTAGAAATGACACCGCTTAAGGCTAACCTCAGCACCGCTTAAGGTCACACCAAGTGATAACCTTGTAAAACAGAAAGGGGGAGATGTTGGGGGCGGGGGGAAGAGGCTTGGCGGTCGCTTAGAGGGGGAAACATAATCACCTTATAAGGGAATGTTACAGAACTCGGCCCCTCATTGAGTAAGAGTTCATGGGAGGGAGGACAGAGGGGATAAAAGTGTCTGCTGAGAGGTGGGGGGGAGCGGGAATGTGATCACAGAAGAATAAAGACTCATTACCCACCTCAGGCGCTCTGTCTGGTTCTTCCCCCATCAAAGAGTGGGGGCCGGAGGTACCCCGAAGACTCATCACGCGTTGGACTGGTGAGTAAGAGGACGGACTAGCATAAAGAAGCCGGCGTTGTGAATAAAAACCCGGCATAGTTTCTTTAAGATTTTTGTATTCATATTCATTAGAGAATTTGATCTATAATTTTCATTCTTTGTTTTGAATATAATTTTCATTCTCTGCTTTAAATATCAGCACCATATTGGTTTCATAGAAGGAATTAGGCAGAGTTCCATCTTCACCTCTTTGTCCCAATATTTATATATATTTGGAACCAATTGTCCCTTGATTGTTTGATAGCATCCACTTGTGAATCCAGATGGCTTATTGAATTTCTTTCTCTAAGATGGGTTATTTAGGTGTTTAATTTCTTCTTCATTTAACTTAGGTAATTTATATATTTGTAAATATTGATCCATTTCCTTAGATTATCATATTTTTGACATACAGTTGGGCAAAATAATTCTGAACTACTACTTTAATTTCTTCCTCATTGGTGGTGAATTCACCTTTTTATTTCATTTTTTGTACTAATAAGTTGGTTTTCTTCCTTCTTTATTTAAACAATTTAATTGAAGTTTTATCTAGTTTATTGGCTTTTTCATGAAACCAATTATGATTTTAGTTATTAGTTCAATAGTTTTATTCCTTTGAATTTCATTAATTTCTCCTTAATTTTTAGAATTTCTAATTTGGTATTTGATTGGGGATTTTAATTTATTCTTTAAAATTTTTAGTTGAATGCTCAGTTCATTGATTTCCTCTTTCTCTTTAATATAGAGAAAGCTATTGGATAATAGCTTCATGTAAGCATTTAGAGTGATAATATATCCCCTAATAACTGCCCTTTGTCTTGTATAAAATCATTAATTCTTTGCATGATTTGTTGTTTGATCCACTCATTCTTTAAAATGAGATTATTTAGTATCCAATTAGCTTGTCTGTCTCTCCATGAGCCATTATTGAATGTGATTTTTATTGCATTAGGGTCTGAAAATATTGTATTCAATATTACTGCTTTTTCTGCATTTTCTTTTTTAATAAAAGAAAAATTTTATTCAATTTGAATTTTTACAATTATTCCCCTAATCTTGTTTCACTCTCCCCTACTCCACACCCCCACAAAAGGCAGTCTGTTAGTCTTTACATTGTTTCCATAGCATACATTGATCTAAGTTGAATGTGATGAGAGAGAAAGCATATCCTTAAGGAAGAAAAATAAAGTTTAAGAAATAGCAAAATAACATCATAAGATATTTTTTCCCTAAATTTAAGGTAATAGTTTTTGATCTTTGTTCAAACTCCATAATTCTTTCTCTGGATACAGATGGTATTTTCTCTTGCAGATAGCTCATAATTATGCCTGATTTTAGCACTGATGGAATGAACAAGTCCATTAAGGTTGATTATCACCTCCATGTTACTGTTAGGGTGTACAATATTCTTTTGGTTTTGCTCATCTCTTTTTCTACATTTTTCCTAAGAGGTTTTTATTGCCCTAGTTCATGGTGAATTTTTGTGTAGGTGCCACATACTGTAGAAAAAAGTATATTCTTTTCTATCCACATTCAATTTTCTCCAAAATTTTATCATGTCCAAGTTGTCTAACAATCTATTTACCTCCTTAACTTCATTCTTCCTTATTTTATGGTTAGATTTATCTAATTCTGAAAGAGGGAAGTTGAGGTCTCCTCCCAGTAGAGTTTTGCTGCCTATGTTTTCCTGTATTTCATTCACCTTCTCTTCTAACAATTTGGATGCTATATTTGATGCATACATATTTCATATTGAAATTATGTCATTGTCTATGGTTCTTTTAGGAGTATATAATTTCCTTTCTTATCTCTTTTAATGAGATCTATTTTTGCAAGTGCTTTGTCTAAGATTAAGATCACTACCCTTGCCCTTTTCACTTCAGTTGAAGCCTAATATAGTCTTCTCCAACCTTTTACTTTTTCTCTGTATGTATCTCTCTGCTTCAAATGTGTTTCTTGTAAGAAGCATATTGTAGTAATCTGATTTTTAATCCATTCTGTTCTTGCTTATGTTTTATGAAAGAGCTCATTCCATTCACATTCAAAGTTATAGTTACTCTTTATTCATTACTCTTGCTTTCTTCCCTCCATTTGTATTTTTCCCCTTTTTACCTTATCCCTACCCTCTAGTATTTTGCTTCTGAATACCAACTCCTTCAGAGTGTTTGCTCCCTTCTATCCAAACCCTTTCCCCTTTCTTTCCTCTTTCCCTTTCCTACTTCTTCTTTCCCTTCCTTCTATCAGTCTCTCCTTTTCTCTCTCCTACCCTTTCCCTCTTAATACTTTTAAAGTAGGTTCAATTTCTATAGTCAAATGAGTATGTGTGTTAATTCCTCTTCGAGTCAAATCTGATGAAAATAAGAATCAGATAATTCTCACCTCTTCCCTCCTCTTTGCACAGTAGGTAATTTACCCCATTCAATATCCCCCTTCCTACCAACTCTTAGTGTCCCCCTTTTTAAGGAGATGTTATTTTTAAATCATTACATCAGTCATAGACAAGTCATGAATGTCCATTGCTTTTTCCTAAGTACTTTCCCTCTAACAGAGTTACAGTTCTCAATTGTCCTGAGAATATTCCTCCTTGGTAGAGATATAGCCAGTTTCATCATTTTGGATAATAACTTTTTTCCTTTTCTCCCTGTTTACCTTTTCATGTATCTCTTGAGTCTTCTATTTGAAAACTAAATTTTCTGTTTAGCTCTGGTCTTTTCATCAGGAAAAGTTCAAAATATCTCATTTTGTTAAATGTCCATCTTTTCCCTGGAAAAGAAGGCTCAATTTTGCTGGATAGTGAATTCTTTGTTGCATTCTAAGTTACCTTGTTCTTGAATATCTAATTCCTGTCCCTTTGATTCCTTAAAGTTGACTTAGTAAGGTCCTGTTTAATCCTTATTGTGGCTCCTTGGTATTTGAATTGTTTCCTTCTGATTGATTGCATGATTTTCTCATTGATCTGATAGTTCTGGAGTTTAGCCATAATATTACTTGATGTTTTCATTCATGGGGTAAAATAATGTTTCAATGACAATTTTGCCCTCTGGTTCCAGGATATCACTTCTCCTTTGCTATATCTTGAAGTATGGAGTCCAGCCTTCATTTTTCCTTCAAGGTTTTCAGGAAATCCTGTGATTCTTAAATTGTCTCTTCTGGATCTATTTTCCAGGTCTATAGAGTCATTTTTATATATTCTTCATTTTTTAAAATTTTGTTTAACAGACTCTTGGTGTCTCATGAAATAAGTAGTTTCCATAGATTCCAATATATATTTTAGAGAAGAGTTACAAAACTTCATTTATCTTTTGCATTTCCTTTTCTAATTGATTAGTTTTATTTTTGAAGGGGTTTATTGTCTTTTTCCATTGTTTTGAGAGACTTCTTTTCTTTTTGTGCTTTTCTAGTTCTTTTTTTTAATGTTTTTGTTTTCTTCTTGTAAGATGTTAATTTTCTCTTGCATAATGTTAATATTCTCTTGGGTTTCTTTTCCCAATTTTCCAATTTGATTTTGGAATTACTTAAACTCCTTTCTGTTCTCTTCTAACATGTCTTCCTGGACTAGAGACCAATTCATATTCTAATCTGAAGCTCCAATTCTTTCTGAGTTAGGATCCTTGTTTCAAGGTAACATTCAATGGAATTCACTTTGTGCTGGCCTTTCCTCATTTTTAGCCCTTTCCCTAGGGTCTTATGTTGGGAGAGGGCCTTATTAACAGACCTTCATTGTTGAGATCCCTGCAGGCCTTGCCCACTCTAGGGGGTGAATCAGTGAACTGGCCTGAAAGGAATGTCAAAAGCTTTCTCTGGATTGTCTGTTAAGGAAATTTCATTTAAATTATTCTTGATGACATAAAATACTGGGGAAAGTACCTCTCCAGACAAACCCAGAAACTCTATGAATACAATTACAATTTCAGAAAAATAAAGTCAAATTTAAGTAATTGGAAAAATATCAATTGTTCATGGTTAGATTGAGTTAATAAAAATGATAATTCCACCCAAATTAAATTACTTATTACCATACCTATTAAAGTACTAAAAATCTATTTTACAGAACTAGAAAAATAGCAATAAATTTACTATCTAGCAAAAAATATCAATACTACAAAGGGAAGTGATATAAAAATATGCAAAGGAATTTGGTTTACTTGTTCCAGATCTATAAAACACTATATGTAAATAATATACTATGAAGTGGCATTCATTAAAACAGCTTGGTACTTGTTAAGAAATAGAGTAATGGACAAGTAGATTAGGACAGATACAAAACAATCAATAGTCAATGACTATAGTCATTTATTGTTTGACAAACCCCAAAACAGTAATTTCTGTGAGAAGTAAACAACAAAACCTGCTGGTAAAACTGGAAAATAGTATCAGAAAAACTAAGCATAGATCCACTTGTCATACTCTATACCAAAATAAGTTCAAACTGGGTACAAGATTTAGACATAAAGGGGATACCATAAATCTTTTTAACAGATCAAGAATTTCTCTGGAAAGGGGAGAAATTTATGACCAAACAAGAAAAAGAGTACAATATAAAATACAAAATGGATGATGTTTGGCTTTATTAAATTAATAAGGTTTTGCACTAATAAAACCAATGCAAGTAAGTTTAGAAGGAAAACAGAAAGCTGGGAAGCAATTTTCACAGCTAGGTGTTCTGATAAAGGTCTCATTTCTAGAATATATAGAGAACTGAATCAAATTCAGAAGGTTCCATGTCATTCCCCTATTGAAAAATGGAAAAATATATGAACAGGCAGTTTTCTAATAAAAGAATTAAAGTTATATACAGTGATATGAAAAATGCACAAAATAATTTTTGATTAACAAAATGTAAATTAAAATAGCTATGAGGTACCATCTCATAGCTATCAGATTTGCTAAGATGACTAAAAGGGAAAACGATCAATGTTGGAGGATTGAGGCATTAATGCAATGTTGGTGGAGTTGTGAACTGATTCTGGAGAGCAATATGGAACTACACCCAAAGAGCAATAAAACTGATCATATCCTTTGACCCAGAAATACCATTACTAGAACTTTATCCAACACAAATTTTTAAAATGGGAAAAATCTCATATGTTCAAAAACACTTATAGCAGCTCTTCTTGTATTGGCAAAAATTGGAAAATTGAGAGGATGTATGTTGTATGGGGAATGGCAGATCAAGTTGTGATAGATGAATGTTATGAGGGATTATTTATCTATATAAGAAACTATGAATGGTTTGATTTTAGAGAAGTAGGGAAATAATTGCAAGATTTGATGCTGAGTAAAGGGATCAGAACCAATAGAAATTTGTGCACATTAACAACAACATTATGAGTTCACCAAGTATGATGGATACAGCTCCTTTCAGCAGTTCAAAGTTCTAGGACAACCCTGGGAGTCCTGTTATGCACAATGTCATCTTCATCCTGAGGAAAACAAAACAAAAAACCAATCAAGCAAAAAAAAATATCCAGAAAAAAAATCAGAATCTTCATGGATACTGTGCTTAACTTTTAAAGATTTTCATTCCTTTTTTCCTTCCTTTTCCAAAGTTTTCTTTTTTTTCCTTAGTCTTAATTCCTCATACTCCAAATAACTAATATGTAAACATGTTAAACAAAAATGTATATATACAACTTTTTTTTTAGTTTTGAAAGGCAATAGTATTAAGTGTCTTGTCCAAGGCCACACAGCTAGGTAATTATTAAATGTCTGAGGTTGGATTTGAATGCAGGTCCTCGTGATTCTAGGGCTGGTGCTCTATCCACTGCACCACCTAGCTGCCCCTCATATACAACTTTTAATAGTCAATTTGCATTTGATGGGAGGGGAATGGGAAGGGAGGATGGTAGTAAAATGTATAATTTATCAATATGCAAGTGGGTGAATGTTGAAAAACTTTAGTAACATGCAACTGGAAAAATAAATTTAAAACATTTTTTCAAAGGATAAAATTATTACTTAAGGATTATCATTCTAATACTGTACATTTTATTTGCTCAAAAGTCATTGAGATGGAGTTTTATTAATTTTATAGGTAGAGAGAGGGAGAGAGATAGATTTGTTTGTAATTGTTAGGTATTTACTGGAATATAATCTAGGCATATATTTTATTGCTATATAAATTTGATAATATCACAAATACAGAAAATAACAAGTAAATCTCTACCTTCACAGGTGTAGAACAGTTTAGCAGCTTTATGTAGACTTTAGACTTGTGTCCAATTTGGAAGCTCAGATAATTTTATCCTATCCATTTTTCAATGTTTCTGAATAGTTGCTATTGGGAAGTCCATCCCTCAATGAGGAATAGCTACCAAGGATAAATAACTAGTTCTCCTTTTCAGTCAGATACTTTTACTACACTAAGAGCTAGAAGTAGTCTTCTGAACTTGAAAGTTAGAAGCTTCTTTAAATAGGTATAACTGTTATAAATTTACCTTTTGCACTAACAATATAATTCATGACCTAGAGGATACATTATATAGGTTATATAGGGAACTATGTTCTTTGAAGAAAAAAAATTATTATTGAATGGGGAGAAGATGATGGATGTTAGGAAACAAATGTTTTCTTTGTAGTAATCTAAAGCAAGCAATATGCAAAGCATTGCACAAACCTTAAAATTGTTCACCTTCACATTCAAACAGAGAAACTGATGATTTTGCAGAGACATTTTGGAAGTATGAGAACCTTTAAAATTATATTTAAATGCATTTTATTTCTCAGGAATGTTTCCTACTTTAGTTAAACAAGATAAAGAAATTTAAGTAGAGACAAACCCTCAAGTATTTTTTAAAGACCAGAATGGAGTGAGTTAAAATGGAACTTTTTGGGTAGGACATAAAAAAATGAATTTTATTTAATATTTGTTTAGAGAGTGTTTTTTTTATATTTTCATCAGTCTCTAGTTCTTACTTCCAGAACCAGATGTTAAATGCCAAAATTCCATGGAAAGGACAATTTCAAGGGAATATTTGGCCATTCCAGAAAAAGAGGAAATAGTGATAATCTCATAAAATGACTGTTTTATGTGAAATTTCCATCAGGTTCTTCCCGCCTCCACCAGATCAAAGAGGTTCAGATAAGGCATCCAATATACCCATAGCCAGACATTGAAGATTATTGTTTGGAATGGTAGTGCTTTGGAAATTTTTAACATTTAGCACATCCTGTGCAAATATCAGTTAATACTCTAAATATGGGGCAATATGCATGTTTTGATCCTTTTCTGGGGGCATTATGAGGGATATATTTGCATGTGTTTGTGTGATGATTTAGAAATATAATCACTGATAATTAAATATTCTTTTTTCCTTCATCTCATTTTTTTCCTATACAGTTATTTCACTCAGAATATTATAACTGTCAAAAAAAAGTCCCATCCTGGGTAGCTCTACTTATCATCACAGATTTTCCCTATACTTTCTTTCTCTCTTTTTTCTCACTTGCCTTCCTTCATTTTTTTGTCTCTCTATTTCATTCTCCACGGCCCTGCTTCCTCCTTCCTTCCTTTCCTTGTCCCCCCTTCCTCCCTTTTATTTTTCTTTCTTTATTCTTTCTTCCTTCATTTCTCTTTCTTTCCCTCTCTCAAACAGTTTATTATGCTATTCTCCATATGACATATATCCTCTCAATTTTCCAATTTTTGCCAATACAAGAAGAGCTGCTATAAATATTTTTATATATTTCCCATTTTAAAATTTTCTGTTGGATAAAGTTCTAGTAATGGTATTGCTTGGTCAAAGGATATGATCAGTTTTATTGCTCTTTAGGTGTAGTTCCATATTGCTCTCCACCTCTAATAAGGTGGAGAGTGTTGAAGAAATTTCTGATTTTATGGAAATCTTTTAACATAGAGAATAAAGATATAACCTGAAGGGAAAATGAAAACAGCAAACACCCAAAAAAATTTCAACAACACTGGGACCAAGAACTGACAACTTTTCATAAGGACTCATGAATTTGAAGAAAAGGAGTTCTCAAATTTTCTCCCAAAAGGCATTAGTTAAAGAGTACTAAGATTCTCCAAGAGCACAAGTGAAGGCAATGAAATAAAGATAAGGGTGGAAGATCACTAAAACCTTTTGACTATCTCATTACTCAAGCAAAGAACTTCTAACTTGCCCTATGTTTATACATCTGTCTTCATATGCTCCACAGTCTTTCTTAGGTCATTTCTATTCAACATCATTGAGATTCTCCACAATACTCTTTTTCAGATCCTGTAGAGCTCAAGAGCTCATACTGATTTCAATTGAGCATATGCACAAACTCATAGAATGCCTATAACATAATAAATATGAAAAAGTTTATTGACTGAATGACTAGCATTTCTAGAAAAGGATCAGAAATGCCTTCAGGAGAGAGAGAGAGAGAGAGAGAGAGAGAGAGAGAGAGAGAGAGAGAGAGAGAGAGAGAGAGAGGCAAAGCTGAATCTTAGAAGGTTGCTCTTTATTTTAAGCAAAGAAAAGCTTAGATTAACTCAGAACTTGTGATTATACAGAATACTAACAAGCTTCCAAGGCAAACTTGGAACATGACAGTAACTTTCAGTACTAAATGCAATTTAAGCAACTTCCAAGGAAATGGATAATTTTGATGTTTGTTTGATAGATACTTTGTTGGAATAGAAACTGTAATACCAATAGAATAATGATGCTGTAAATTACCTCCTCAGAGAACAGTATGATAAAAAAAAAACAGATGGACTGATCACATGTCAAGAGGAAAAGTTAACAGGAAAGTATTCCATTTGCTCAGTTAAGAGTTTTGCCCTGTCAAGATAAAGCAAAGACCTCCCCCACCACATACTTTGAAAGGCTATATAGACTTCACCCCTCTCCTTGTCTCTCACTCTTTACTTGGGTAAACTTTTGGTGGATTATAGACAAGAGTCATATGAGAAAGATAGGCATGACTATGACTTGTTCTTCCTCATTGGAAGGAATATCAAAAGGGATGATATTACAACTCCATTTGAATATGTGAGGACCCCTTTTAGTATCTATTCCCTTCATTATACATAAAAAAGCCCTTTTTGCCATTTTGAATATAAATAAACAATAGACAAATATTCACCTTCAAGCTATAGATATAAATCATTTCAGATTCTTGAATACTCCATAAACTTTTCAATTTTGGAGCAACCAGTTTTATGATTTACAACAATTAAAAGTTCAAGAATACAACATACCTTGAAGAGAGTTACAAAGAACTTCTTTTTTTTTTGTTTAGTCTTTGCGAGACAGTGGGGTTAAGTGGCTTGCCCAAGGCCACACAGCTAGGTAATTATTAAGTGTCTGAGGTCAGATTTGAACTCAGGTACTCCTGACTCCAGTGCTGGCGCTCTATCCACTGCACCATCTAACCACTCTTTTTTAAAGATTTTTCAAGGCAATGGGGTTATATGGCTTGCCCAAGGCCACACGGCTAGGTAATTATTAAGTATCTGAGGCCAGATTTGAACCCAGGTACTCCTGACTCCAAGGCCGGTGCTCTATTCACTCCACCACCTAGCTGCCCCTCCTTTTTTTTTCTTAATAGCAATATATACTCCTCACTATTTTAAACAAAATATTGTCTTAAGGAAAAATGTTCACTTTTCAACACTTTGAACAATCGGAATCAATTCTCTTTCTAAGCTTGATTTTCATTTACTATATTCCAATTTAGTTTTGAAACACTACAATAAATATTTTCTTCAGAATCATATTTTATAATCTAATAACCTTCTTTTAATGACAAATTCCTGATGAATATGTTTCTGTTGGAAATATTATGGGAAGATAGAATTAAAAATTAAATGTAAAATATATAGAGAATTGCATCAAATTTATAAGGTCACAGGTCATTCCCCGATTGATAAATGGTCAAAGGATATCACAGATAATTTTCAAATGAAGAAATTAAAGCTCTCTCTCTCTCTCTCTCTCTCTCTCTCTCTCTCTCTCTCTCTCTATATATATATATATATATATATATGTATGTATATAATATGGAATTATATGGAAAAAATCCAAATCATTACTGATTAGAGAAATGCAAATTAAAACAACAAAGAGGTATCATCTTACACCTATCAGATTGGCCGAGATGAGAAAAAGGGAAAATGGTCAATATTAGAAAAGTTTGGGGAAAATTGCTACATTGATGCATTTCTGGTAGAATTGTGAACAGAACCAACCTTTGTGTAGGGCAATTTTGAACCATGACAAAAGAGCAATAACACTATTCATATATTTTGACCCAGCAATTCCAATTCTAGGTCTATCTCTAGAAGAAATTATAAAAAATGGGAAAAATCCTACATATTCCAAAATATTCATAGCATCCCTTTTTGTATTGGCAAAGAATTGGAAATTGAGGGGATGCCCATCAAGTGGGGAATGGTTAAATAAATTATGGTACATGAAGATTATGAAATACTGTTGTTCTATAAGAACCCATAAATGGTCAGACTCTAGAGAAGCATGGAATGACTTACCAGGATATGTTGCTGAGTGAGTGGAGTAGAATCAAAAGAGCAACGTATACATCAACAACATTGTGAGATGAACAAACTTGATGGAAGCAGCTCTTCTCAGCAGTTCAGAGAGCAGGGACAACTGTATTAGACTGGTTATGGACTAAGTTATCCCCATTCAGAGGAAGGAAAACAAAACACACACACACACACAGACACACACACACACACAACTAACTCTCCAGAATCTGATGGACTCTTCATAAAAATTATCTCTTAATGTATCTCTTATCCTTAATCCTAATTCCTCATACCAAAAATAATACTAATCTGTAAACATGTTTATCAAAACAAATATGTAAAATCATAACTTGACTGCTCCCTGCTGAGGGGAGTGGGAATGGAGGGTGGAAGGAAATTTTATAATTTGAAAATATGCATGTGCAAATGAATGTAAATAAATAAATGATTAAAAAATTAGATGTGGGCTTCTCTGTTGTGACATATCAGGGAAACTGAATCATATTTTGCAAACTTTCATGACTTCTTATCATAGAGAACAAAAGCCGTTCTTGAATTGTTATACATTTTTAGGCTTTTTTTGCTAAAAATTTTTTTTAAAGAAAAAAGTGCTTATTTTAAAAATTGTTTTTATTTTATATTATTAAAATAATCTCATTATGAGAGTAAACAAAAACCCCCTCTCCCTCCCCCCAAGAACATGAGAAACCTCAAGAATAATGAGAGAGAAAAAAATGTACTTCAGTCTGTGTTCACATTCCAATGGCTCTGTCTCTGGCGTGAGTTGCCTTCTTTATTGTAAGTCCACCAGAGAAATTAGTTCAATATTTCTCCCACAGTTGCTACTATAAGTTGTCTTTCCCTCCACTCTATTCTCCCACACTCTCATTTATTCTATACTCTCTCTCCTTTCATCCTGTCCCTGTCAAAAAGTGTGTGTGTGTGTGTGTATACATATATATGTGTGTGTATATATATATATGTGTATATATATATATATATATATATATATATATATATATATATGCTATTTCCTCTCTGAGCCATTTCTAATGAGAATGAAGGCTCACTCATTCCCCCTCACCTTCCCCCATTCCACTTCCTTTAAAAAAAGCTTTTTCTTGACTCTTACATGAAATATCTTAGCCCCTTCTTCCTCTCCTTTCTATTCCTCCCAGTACTTTTATCACCCATTGACTCCACCTTTTTACTATATTATACTGTTATATTCAGCTTCTTCCTGTGCCCTGTCTATATATGTTCCTTCTAACTGCTCTTAAAAATGAGAAAGTTCATATGAATTCAGTAGCTTCTTCCAATTCAGGAATACATATATTTATTCTCATTTTGTACAAATAATGTTTTTATACATTAATAAAATATTCTTGTTTAAGAGTAAACAAAATACCCCCTCCCCCATAAATATAGACTTGCTTGAGTGATAAGTAAAGGGGAGAGAAAAAAATTAAAATAAAAAAATAATAGTAATAATTGTAGGTATGGCCAGGTGGTGCAATGGATGGAGTACATGCCCTGGAGCCATGAGCACCCTAGCCTACATCCAGCCCCCTATACCCAACAATCACCCAGCCATGTGACATGTAAGTCACCGGAACCTCACTTCCCTGCAAAAACCAAAAAAAGACCCAAAATAATATAAAATAGTAATAATAGTAGGGTGGCTACATGGCAGACAAAGATAGGCCCTTGAGCCAGGAGCACCCAGGTCCAAATCCGGCCCCAGACACCCAATGATCACCCTGCTATGTGATCCCAGGCAGGCCACCCAGCCCCATTTGTCCTGCACCCACCCCACCCCCCAAATAATAATAATAATAAAAAATGTGCTTGAGTCTTTGTTTCAACACCAACAACTCTCCTGTGGGTGGATCACATTTTTTTATGATAAGTCCATCACAGAAGTTACTTCCACATTTTTCCACCATTGCCCATGCTGATCACAACTCCCTCCTTTCTTATTTCTCCACTACCACGTGCTACATTTTCTCTCTCCTTTCACTCTGACTCTGCTGTAGGGTAGCTGAGTGGCACAGCAGACAGATTCCCTGACCCTGGGGCCAAGAGACCCCGAGCCCCCATACCACCCCTTAGGCCCAGCATCCACCTGGCCCTATGGTCCAGAACAGGCCATCCAATCACAGCCCCTTGCAAGGAGTAAAAAAGAAAATGTGTTATATCTGACCACTCTCCCCCCATGGTCCATCCTCTACTCCATCACTCACATCACCCCCTTCCCCGTGTCCCCACCTCCATCTTACTCCAGATGCCTATATCCCATTGAGTATATATGTTGTTTCCTCTCCTAGCTACCTCTTATGAGAGCGAAGATCCCTTCATTCTCCATTGCCTTACCCCTTCAATATCATTGCAATAGCTCATTGTAATAAATAAAATTATATGAAATATCTTGGCCTATTCCCCCTCTCCTCTTTGTTTCTCCCATTGCATTTCCCTTTTTACTATTGACTCCATTTTTGCACCATATTTTATTTCCAAATCAGCTTTCTCCTGTGCTTTGCCTATAAAAGCCCCTTCTACATGCTCTATTAACTGAGAAGGTTCATATGAGTATTATCTGTGTCATTTTTCTATAAAGGAATACATGCAGTTCATCATCATTAAGTCCCTCATATTTTCCCCCTCTCCTCCAATCTCCATGTTTCACCTGAGTCCTGTATCTGAAGACCAAACCTTCTGTTCAGCTCTGGCCATTCCAACAGGAACATTTGAAATTCCCCTGGTTCACTGAAATTCCATCTTTTCCCTGGAAGAGGACATTCAGCCTTGCTGGGTACTTGCATGCTAAGCTCTTTTACCTTCCAGTATATTATATTCCAAGACCTATGAGCTTTTAATGTAGTTGTGGCCGAGTCCTGTGTGATCCTGACAGCCGCTCCACGATATTTGAACTGTGTCTTTCTGGCTGCTTGTAATATTTTCTCTTTGACTTGGGAGTTCTGGAATTTGGCCATAATATTCCTAGGGGTTGGTTTTTTGGGATCTCTTTATTGGGGGGATCTGTGGATTCTCTCCATTTCTAGTTTTCCCTCTGCTTCTAGAATATCAGGGCAATTTTCCTGTAATAATTCTTTGAAAATGATGTCAAGGCTCTTTTCCTGATCATGATTTTCAGGTATTCCAACAATTTTTAAATTATCTTTCCTAAGTCTGTTTTCCATATCAGTTGTTTTTCTTTTCAATGAGATGTTTCACATTTTTTTCTAATTTTTCATTCTTTTGGTTTTGAAGTATTGAGTCCTGGTTTTTCGTAAACTCGTCAATCTCCCAGAGTTCTATTTTTTGTCTGAAGGATTTGTTCTCCTCAGAGAGTTTTCTTATCTCTTTTTGCATCTGGCCAATTTTGCTTTTTAAAGCATTCTTATCCTCAATAACCTTTTGAACTGTTTTATCCATTTGACCTAAGCTGGTTTTTAGCATGCTGTTTTCTTCAGCATTTTTTTGGATTTCCTTGACTAAGCTGCTGACTTCATTTTCATGTTTTTCCTGCATCTCTCTCATTTCTTTTCCCAGTTTTTCTTCTGCTTTTCTGATTTTGCCAGGTTACCTTGAGGAGGAGAACTGTCTCATTGGGTCCCTCTGTGGGTTCTGTCTCTCAAAAATTTAGTTAGATTCCTTACTTTATGAGTTTTATGAGAGAGTGCCTAAGACGGATCCTTTCTTGTCACCATTTTGGCTCCACACCCCCATCAACTTCTTTATAATTGGTTCTTCTTGTCCACTCCTTCTATGGTTCACCTGTGTCCTTTACTTAGAGATCAAACTCTCTATTCAGCTCTGGCTGTTTCAATAGGAAAGTTTGAAAATCCTCTGTTTCATTGAAAGCCAGTTTTTTTTCCCCCCTGAAAGAGGATGTTTGGTTCCCTGAGTAGTTGACTCTAGGATGTAAACAAAGATCTTTTGCATTCCAGAATATCATATTCCAAGACCTAGGACCCCTCAATATAGATGCTGCCATGCTAGTTGGATTGTTTGTTTCCAGGAGCTTTTAGTTATTTTCTCTTTGACTTGGGAGTTTTGGAATTTAGCTACAATATTCCTACATTTTATTCTTTTGGGATTTCCCAGTGTGGAAATTCTTTCCACCAGTGAAGACAAAAAATTCTTTCATTTATGGTCTTAGAGAGTTCCTGAGGCACTAAGAGACACCTATCCATGGCCACAAAGCTAGTATGACCCAGAGATATAACTTCCATCTAGGTTTTTATGATGGCAAGGATAGTCTTCTATCTATTCACTATAGCAAAGTTTTTGTATTTTCATCTATTTTTAACTTTTTGTTTTGTCTTAGATCCCTTTCACAGTCTTTTAAAGTTTATTGATTTCTTTTCAGAATAATGATATCAATTGCATCAAATCAATTACATTAGATTATAAAATATATCAATTGAGATGGTACCTTATATATGTATGCAATATATATTTGTACCATATCAAGGTCCTCATTGCCTTCAAAGTATTTGGTATGAAGTTGTAAAGAACTTTAGATTATACACATGTGGTTTCCTTTCTGCAGGGTGTTCCCATACTGAACTTGAGCAGTACTTTGCTGTTTAGTGCTTTCTGTTCTCCTGGACCCCTTTTGGATTTTCTTGGCAATGATATTGGAATGGTTCTCTATCTTCTTGAATTCATTTTACAGATGAGAAAACTGAGGCAAACAGAATTAAGTGATTTGCCTCGTCACACAAGTAGGAAGTGTTTGAGGTCTTCAATACTTCAGACTTTGGGAACCTATTCACTTTGCCAGTTTCTTCAGTAATCTTTTTGTGCTTTGAGCAATTCAACATGCTAAATAATTTCAACTTATATTTACTTTATGAAGACATAGTGTTAAAACTTAAGAAAGCTATAGAAAGGAACTAATATCAGTCTGGAAGGAGAAAAATAAACAATTTAACTTTTCTGAATCTCAAGAATTAAATTCAGATGATTTTACTGAATTAGAAGTTAACTCAAGATATATAGAATTAGTGAATTAAGGAACCCTTTAATCATCCCTATTTCTGAATGTTAGTCCATTTTAAACATTAATATATATTAAATTCCATACATATTTAATAATTTAATTCCTGTGACTTTATATTCAGTTTGTAATTAACACTTCTCTGTTTTGTTCAAAATGAAATTATTCCTGGGACTTAAAATTAGCTGTGCAAGGAAAAATGCTAAAGAAATCAAATTGCAATAGAAATCTTCATTAACTCCATTAAATTTATAGTATTGAATAAAAAAAATGACTATTAAATTGCAGTGGCATTTCATTTCTGATAGAGTGACCCTTGATCACATTATATTGGAATACTTTTTTAAAAACACTATATTTAATATAAAGGAAGCTTGATTTTCTGCCCTGGTGATCATTTAAGCCTCTTAAATGGGGGAAATCATTCATTATTGATTCAAATATTTTATTTAAAGTATTAATAGCATAATTTAAGTTGAAATATCTATTCAGTTTCTTCACCTTTAAATTGAAGGTATTTGTCTCCATGTACTTTGAGTTTTTTTCGATATTTAATTACATCGCTTTCCAATCCATATCCTAATTTTTTTTCAGTTTGATCATCTAAATTTCTCATGCAAATGCATGTGATTTTCTTAAAATATACCTAATGTTTCTCACATCTATACAAAATGAAACATTACTACAGAACTGGCAATTTTAAAATCACTTGCATTAAACCAGAAATTATGCACAAACTTAAAATCTAATTTGCATTTTTTTTCCAGAGGAAAGAACAGAAAAGAATGTTTGTCTGTTGACAGGGACTTCCTGATTGGTGGCTATTCAATGAGGAGGTGGGCTAAGGATTTTCTGCTTAACTTCTGTTAACATCTTCCTTAAGGTGGAGGATGGTGGAGGGGAGGTGATGGGGAGGTAGGAATCAACTAAGAGAAGAGAACTGATACTGAAATTCAGCAGTCTCCAACAATCTGGATAAAGAAAATCATGCTGTTCTATATTAGTTTTTCCTTTCTGAACTAGGTAGCCTCATATTTTAATGAAAGAATGTTTCACAGGATTAAGAAGGTTGTTAGGTTTGTTTATGGGATAAACAGAGTTCCCTTGGAATGTGACTATATTCCATAGTCAGTGAAGATTTTTAAACAGAGAAATGAAATAGTCCAAATTAATAATAACAAAAAATGATATAGCATTAAAATTTATTTTTATCACATTTGATGACCTTGGAAGTAACAGTGATGCTGATAGACAATGTACAATTCTTTCTCACTTAAATCCAGTATGTATATAATTCAAGGCATCATTCCTTGATGTCATTACTCCTCTTTGAAAAGGAAGGTTGAACAAGGAGCAGTAAGCTTCAAGGTAGATAAATGGTGTAGTGGCTAGAATGCTGGGCCTGGAGTTAGGAAGATCTGAGTTCAAATCAACTCTCAGAGATTTTCTTAACATAGAACTGGGAGATAGATATTAGAAGGCTTATAACCACCTAAGAAAAAATAAAAAAAATTAGTTAACAACAATAAGTTAGTTACTATGACTTAACCTCAAACAGTTATCTCTCCTTGAATTTAGAAGCCTTGTTTCCTGTCTTCGAGCCTAGTATGCTTTCCATAATACTCTCCTGTTTCTCTATGACTTGGTGCTCTGAAGCTCAGTGAACCTTTATTGAGCAGATACAATGACTAAGAATGTCTTTCAAGATTCACTATTTAACTGTCTACAAACAGCCTTTTCTACCTGCCCCAGACTTTGCTCTCTATTCCTTATGTAATATTCATTTAAGAATTTATCCAATAGTACTTTTGAACATCTTTTCTATTATTGTGGTGAATTTCTGGTTACTTCAATCTTGTTTTATTTATTTGACAATCTTATTTGACTTCCAAATGTTCATAACTTTTCTCCTCTATATAATAAGATCCTTTTTTTTATTTTTTGAATCTTCCAAAACGATTAGAACAGTGTCTTTCTTTGCTACTATGATCTGAATTTTGATGGATGCATAGAATCAGAATAGTGTATGAATACCAAAGAATATAAATCACAGAATTACTACTGGGAGCATAGTTTAGACTATGCTATAACTTTGGTTTGTGAGTTCAGAGAAAAGAAAGATTGGTTTAAATTCATGTATAGGAAATCCTTAATTGTGTGGTTAATGCCAATGTCTAAAAATTCCTTCTATCCTAAGTGTTGAATAAAACAGATCTCACAGAAAAGGCAAGTTCAAAGGCAGTATCAGGAAGCTCTCAATATACTGATTCTATCATAATAAAATATTTATGATTCTCTGTTTCATTCAAGAAACTATTTGATATGATTTGATATGAATAAAGTTAGAAACAGAGTTAATGCTGACATTATTAATTGTGGTAGTGAAGTAAATATTGAACAAATTGTTAGAAGATTCTATGACATTTGAACAATGACTATTTCTTCCTCTCTGAACATCAAGAAAATTTAAAACTTTATTTGATGATGAAACTAAAACAATTCAAATCAACAGGGAACTAGAATGTTCACTTTTATTGGAAGAGTTACTTCAAGAATACTAGGAACCACCATTTAAGATGGCAATTTCCAAAAATGTAGATGGAACCAGCTTCCCTGAAAGAATGCTTTTAAACTATGAAGATGAATGGCAATAGGAATTTGAAAAACAAAAACAAAAATCAGTGTTCCTCCATCTCATCAACAGACACAAAAAAGATGATGCCTTTATCAAGAACTGCTTTACAAGCTTTCTGAAGACAGTAAGAGGAAATTAAGCTAATGTTAACCTACCTAGAAACTGAAGATATTCCCAGGAAATAACTCTAAAGTCAAAGTACTACCTCTAAAAGGAGCTACTTCAATAAATTAAGTATAAGATAAATAACTCACTAAATAGGAAAAGATGATATAGGGATTTGGGGGCTATGTTAGGAAACCAGATTCAAGACAACAAGATATGTATTGATTTATTTGGCTTCCCTAGATGTGGTGACAAGAAGTCATGTCCCTCCATAGATCACCATGCAGGAAATTGACACATTAGGAAAGGTCAAAAGATTGATGGAAGGTATAATAGCGGTGGGAGGGCTTTCAAATCAATATACATTTATCATGTCATTTGCAGTGCAAAACTAGTATCTCTGGTTACGGGTGTAAAAAGACAAGGTCAGGCAGGTGTGTATCAAGACTCTAAATGCAGAACCTCCTAGACTGGAACAGATATAGGACCCAAGTCAAGTACAACCTTGTCTCACTGCAGTACCTCAGTGGATAGGACCTGGGCATAGCTACTTCATTTGCCAAACAATATCATAAGAAGGAATTGAGTCTAGACCTGATGCAAAGTCTTAAATTAATAATTAAAACTATTGACATGTGTAAAGGAAAGGGAAATAATTAGCAATAAGAGTCATTGTAATAAAGAAATAACATGACTTAAATAATAAAATCTACAAAGGAGATAATTTTAAAATTATCACTTGGTTTCAGAAATAGATGAAAGAAATGAAAGAACTGAACTAAAAATTTAACAACAAGAAAATGTGAAATTAAAGCTTAAAATAAAAAGTGAGGAAACAGAAAGGGGAAAACCACTTAGATTTAATAAGAAAATAAGAAAAAGTAGAGCATATTCAAAAAAGTGAAATTCAAACCTGGAAAACAGAATGATGAAAGACAATTAAAATCACCAAATTCCTATCAATTGGGGAATGGCAGAACAAGTTACAGTATATGAGTATGGTGAAATACTGTTACTTTAAGAAATGATGAGCAGGATGCTTTAGAAAAACTTGGAAAGACTTAGCAAAGTGAGGTGGCCAAAACCAGGAGAATCTTGTACACAATAGCAACAATATACTGCATCATGATCAACTGTGAATGTTTTAGTTATTCTCAGCAATCTTTGATCCAAGAAAACTATAATGAAAAAAATGTCTTTCACCTGCAAAGAAAGAACTAATGAATTCTAAATGTTTATGGAAGAATACTTTGCTTTAATTCTATTATTTTGTGATTTTTTGGGGAGGGTTTCATTAACACATGACAAATATAGAAATATTTTTTGATGAGTGCACATGTCTTATCTATAGCAATTTGTTTCCCTTCTCATTGAGGGGAGAAAAAGCAATTTGCAGTAATAGTTTTTAAATGAATGTTAAAATTGTTTTTACATTTTACATTTTTTACATTTTTACATTTAAAATTTTAAAATTAAAAATATCATGAATTCCTTGAAAATTATAAACAGAATATTAATAATTTTATTTCTATAAATCACAGATGAAAATTTTCCATTTTATCTTATTATTGTTCAATTTTTTCAGTGGTGTTTGATTTTTCATGATACTATTTTGGATTTCCTTGACAAAGAAACTAAAGTGTTTTTCCATTTCCTTCACGAGCCCATTCTATAGATGAGAAAACTGAGGCAATCAAGAATAAGTAACTTTTTAAGGGTCATGCAGTAAGTACCTCAGACTAGTCAATCTAAATGATTTGGGGATGGTAGTATATTTTCAAACTCTATAGCTCAAAAAATGATATGAATTTGTGATTATTAAGATAGGTAATGAATTTGGGGATAAGGCAAGTAGGTCATGCAGTGTATAAAATGGGGAACCTGAAGTCAGGAAGACTTACCATCTGGATGATACTGGGAAATTTACTTAATATCTGTTTACCTCAATTTGATCTTCTGTAAAATGGCAATAATAATAATAATAATACATATTTCTCAAGATTGATTTGAGATAAAATGAGATAGTATTTATAAAGCATTTTTAAACATTAAACACTTCAAAATACTAGCTGCTTATTATATTATTATTTTTACTATCATTATTATTACATTAATCACTATTATTATAGAAGTAACAGCACATCTATACATTGGCCAGTCAGACTGAATATAGAATAATGTGTTCTGTTTGAGATATTATAATTTAATACTGAGAATTTAATAATAAGAAGTAAACATCTAAAAAAAGTAGCCAGAATGATGGGCCCATGTCATATAAGAATCCATTAAAGGAAAGGGGGATTTATAGCATATAAAAAAGAAACCTCAAATAGGACATTAAAGCTATTTTAAAAAAATGTTTGAAGAGTTATTATGAAAAAAAAATCAGAAATTTTTATGTTTGTTGCATGAAGATAAAACCAAGAGCAACGTTTAGAAACTTCAAAGAAACAAATTTAGGCTCTATGTCAAGGGTAAATTTTTTTCAAACAGCTAGCCCAAAGTGAAAGAGATTGTTTTTGGTAAGTTTTGAGTTTCCCTTTACTGTAGGACTTCAAGCAGAGAAGGGAGGACCATTTTACAGGTATATAACAGTGGGCTTTTCTTTGGGTTATGGGCTGGACTGGCTGGCTGTTAAGGTCCTTTCCAATTCTAACATCTTTTGATTCTGTGGAAACTTTTCTAAGTCCCAATTGTCTGGGAAGTTGGCTAGCACAGATTTCCATCATTTTAAACTTTATTTCTTTGACTATAGCCATTTCTATGTTATGTCTTGCTCAATAAACTACCACAGTCTTCTCTCCCATAAAAATTGCACTTATAACACATTCCTTTCACCCTTGGGAATTTGTCCTCCAATATATGAAACAATTATCAATTCAGAGACCATTATCATAATGAAAAAAACAACTTTCCATACCTTATTGTAAAATGACCAACACTATCTTTATTATGAGAAATGTTATCTACAACAATATAATGAAATAAGTAGTTTTATGTATCACTGTTGATAAAGAAAAGAACCATCTTCTAAGAAATGAAAAAGTCTATTTTCCAAATTCTGGAGGTAATCAAAATGGATAAATTCCTAAATGATATGATTTTAAGTGCTTCTAAAACATTCTTTCCCATTCTTCCTTAAATGCATACGCAAAAATGGCACCCCTGCCACTACCATAGGCAACAACAATATCAATATTTTGGAATGAATGAGTTCGTTTTCTAACCAAAGCTAGTTTTGAGTAACTTCTTGAAGAATGAGGCTTAGACTATTTCAATACTGCAAAAGAGATATAATTTTAAAAGATGTACAATTATATTCCTTCTATACATAGTAGTCTTCATAACTTTTTGTGACCAAAAATCTTCAGCATATGCTGACCAGCCTTAATGTGATGAACTTTTCTCAAATAGAAAGACAGAGAAACTGAGTAGACATTACCAGATTCATTTCAAGTCTTTTGAGAGACTTTTACCTCTGCTCAACTAGACTTCAGAAATACTTACATGATATATAATCAGAATAGGATTAAAGTGGAAGAGACATAAAAAGATAAAGATAAGTATTAATAGGGAAGAGGAGAATGGAAGTGGTGTCTGAGTGTCTGTGTGTGTATGTGAGAAAGAGAGAGAGAGAGAGAGAGAGAGAGAGAGAGAGAGAGAGAGAGAGAGAGAGAGAGAGCACAAATGGAATCACAACTCTAGAGGAGGTTGATTAACTGGGATATTTCCTTGTAAAAGACAAATTACTCTACCTTCATTATTTTCCCTATGCCTGGTCCTTTTATAATTCATGAGGATTCCATGGCCAAGAAGAGAAATATCTAAATTTTCTTAAGAGAGATAAAGGTTCATTATCATGACTATAAAATAAATTTTGCTTCTTAGGTTGTACAGTTCCATATAATAATAGGTGAAACTCATAGTGAGAATGAAATCAGGACCAGCAATATGCTATTTCTTTCAAGGTGACTTGTTAAAAGTATGATTCTGCATGGAAAATGCTTAATTCCATCTTATTGGTTTCAAAATGCTTAAATGCCTAATGTTTTTTATGTAGACTGTCTCATGGCTAATTCTCTTCCTGATGTTTTTCATTTTATACTTGACATACAAGAATGTGTATGGTTGGAGTAGTAAGTGAGTGTGAGGAAAACATGGTAATAATGAAAAATAAAAGATGAAGTTGAAGATTTTCATTTCCTTTCTTAATTCCTTTATCTAAATTCCAAGTTCAGTTCATGTGTCACATTTCCATGAAACCTACCTTGGTCTTCCCCAAGTTGATAACTTCCTTTATAATTTTCCTTTTATAATAGTGTTGTATACATATTGGGCCCACCAAACATGATATAAACTCCTTGAAGAATAGTATTCTATGTCTTTGTGTCCCATGGGCCTATCAATTTGCCCTGTATATTGCAAGTTCTTAACAAGTGTTTGCTAAAGAAATCTTTGAATTATACTCACAAAAGCAAAATGCAACAAGTAGAAATTTACTTGAAATCAGATCAATCTACTGTTTTCAGTAACAAGCTAGGGTGCTAATGAAACAATAATGAAAATATTCCTTGGTCACAAGGAATATTCTACTTTGTGTGTAGGAGACACCATGTACATGGAAAGGGAAATAAAATACAAAGCAATTTCAGGTGGTAGGGAAGTCTTAAAATAGTAGAATCAGAAAAACATCCTTTCAGGAGGTGACAGTTGTTGAGTACTAAAGGTAGCAAGGAAATCTATGAAGTGGAGGTAAGGAAGAAGAACATACTATGAATGGATTATAGATGGAGCAAAACGTGAAAAGTTGAATGCTTGAGAGAGTAAAATTTAATCAGCTTTAACTCTTATAAGATTTTGTTCTCAGCCTACAGACTAGCAACAAGCAGTCAACAATATTCTCAGGTGCCTCCCAAATCAGATGACCATGTAATTTGGAAATTATTAGCAAAGCTAATAAAATAGAACAATGATAATGCTAATATGTTAGGAGAATCAGGAGGCAGTTTAGGTGACTTAATGAATAGAGCCTGGAATCAGGAAGAACTGAATTCAAATCTGTAATCCTGGGAAGGTCATTCTGCCTCCATTTGCCTTAACCACAGGGGAATAGAAAACCACTCCAGTATTTTTGCCAAGAAAACCCTGGTCAGTATGGTTGATGGACTCATGAAGAATAAGACACAACTAAATGTCTGAATAGTAAAAATGTTAATGTGTGATTTTCTAAGTCAATATGTGATCTGTGGGGATCTATATGTACACTTTAGAGATTCTGATTTTATTTGAGGTTTTTTAAGATATTTAAATTTTTTTATTTAAGGCAATGTGGTTAAGTGACTTGCCCAAGGTCACACAACTAGACAATTATTAATTGTCTGAACCTGGACTTGAACTCAGGTACTTCTGACTCTGGGGCTGGTACTCTATCCACTGTGCCACCTAGCTGCCCCTCTATTTGAGTTTGACTCTACTCCTATGCAATTTACATTTTATGAGCATGCAGAAGAAGAGCCAGGTGTAAAACTATGTCACTTATTCCAGGGCTAATAGTTCCAGATGGTTGTACTATGATTCATCTTGACTAGCATTATACTATTAACAAATGAGAAAATAAACTTTTAGAATTGTCTTTATTTAAAATACATATGATTTATATATTTCTTCATGTGAAAAAGTAAATACTGCTATTAAATAATATGAAATATTCACAATTTGCCCTCATTTATCTGAAAAAGATGTATTTGCATTATTTGCTCAAAAGCTAATCAGAAATCCCCATTACAAAATGCTAGCCTCTACTTCAAGCATGCCTTTTTGTCTTGTAATAGTCTTTCACAAAGATGTTCCCTTAAACAAAATTAATAAGCATTTATACATATACAGATGAGATGAGTGAATGAGTTTGACAACTTTGCAAAGCGTTGCCTCCCTCATATCCATTCCATGTGCTAGTGAAGACAGTCATGCTTATGATGACATTGGTCCTCTTCAAGAACAAAGGACCACAACTAAGAGGAAAAAAATAACAACAGCAAACTGATCTCCAATTTAATACTCAGGAGAGAATTGTATTAATGCACCTTCTGAAAAGATTGTTGATTGCCCTTAATAAGTCAAAAAATCTCATGATGGCTTCTTGAAATTTTTCATATTTCTTCTCACCTTCTATGCCAACAGTCACAATTACATCTCATCACCTTTGTCTTGTCACCCATCTCTCTCTTCTCTCTCTTTTTTAAAAGTTTTTTCAAGGCAAATGGGATTAAGTGGCTTGCCCAAGGCCACACAGCTAAGTAATGCTAAGTAATTTTTAAGTGTTTGAGGTCGGATTTGAACCCAGGTACTCCTGACTCCAGGGCCAGTGCTCTATCCACTGTGCCCCCCCCCCTCTTTTAATCCTTCCTATACCAGTTTTCACAGTTTTTTCCTAATTAAAATCTCTGATCATTGGATTTAAATCACTGGATTAAAAACAGTAAATGTCTCAGTTTTCCTGCCAAATGAATGAAGAATAAATAACTCTTATTTGTAGAGGGCTGTAATATGCAAAGTGTTTTCCTTGGATCAGATTTGTGAGGAGGTGCATGCTGCCCTAGAGAGTCACAAGAAATTGGAGTCCAAGAACCTAAGTTCAAATGCTACCTTTATTTCCATCTTTGTGATGTTGGATAAGACACAACTTCTCTAGTCTACAGTAACCTCGTTTCTAAAGGTTACTGGTTTTCTTTTACCTCTTCGTCTATGATCTACATTTTATACCAGAAGAACCTGAGATAAATATAAAATGATTTGCTTGGGTTTAAAAAATCAGTAATGTGTCAAAAGACGATTTCAAGTTCAATGCTTTTATTTTTTATTTTTAAAACACTAAGGACAGTTTAAATTTAATTCTATTCATAATTTTTCTCTAGCCTACTTTTCCAGACTTATCTCTCATTAATCTCTCTCTGTGATGTCACAAAACTGTAATGCTTGTTCTCAATATATCTTGAATTTTCCCATTTCCATGCTTTTACTTTGTTATTCCTCCTATCATCTCTCCATTGCCTACTAGTGATTTTTCCCCTTCTTTGTGCCCTTTTAGCCTATAGGCTCGTCAAGAGTAAGAACTATTTTAGTTTGCTTTGTTTTGTTTTCTCTTTGTGTTCCTGGTTCTTAGAACAGTATCAATCACATATTAGGCAATTGATATATGGAAGTCTATTTGACTTGATTTTTTTAATTCACAAAACACTTTAGTCCTCATTTGTGGTCGATAGCATTCTATCTTATGTTATTATTTATTTATGCAAACTCTTTAAGTGCAATATTACCTTTAAAAATCATCTTTGTTTCCCATTAGTACCAAAATATAATACCTTGCACATAGTAGAATCCCAATAGATATTTTTAAAATGAATATTATAAATTTAATTCTAAGTTAGGAAGCTCAATTCTAAACCTCTTACCAGGAGAAGTAATGCAGTCCCCTGCTTTGAAAATTTGTAAGCACCTATGTTTCTGGAATATATTAAGTACCATATGGTCTAGAAATAACATTGACAAGATGCCTTTTTGAAGTCCTACCCAGTCTCATAAGCCTGTGATTCTATTACCTATAATTTTATAAATAACCCTGAAATGTAAATAAATTCTGCTTTAAGAAATTCCAAAAGTCTGTCTTGATGCTTTTGAGATGTTAAGATTGAATTGTATAAAATATGGCCTAAGATTACTAGTCTACTGAAATTCATTTTTTAATGGAGAAAGTATGATTGTAATTGTATCTAATGATGAGAAATTGATTTGAGCTTAAGTAAACAAAAACAGATCTGATGATCTTGATATAGACACTGTGGTTTGATGTTTGAGTGAAAGGGAATTGATTTTTATTAAATAAGGACCATGAGTAAATTATTTAACTCCTCCTTGACCTCAGATATTTATCCATTTAAAATGGGGGCTTTAGATTAGGTGACCCCTAAGTTTTTTCCCCAATTCTGCATATATGATTTTATGAAACTATAAGTTTAATATGGTGCAAAAGAGCATTTCCACAAATTAACAACAGCAACCCCACAATAATGGATACCTTTCTATACAGTCCTTTAAGGTCTGCAAAACTCTTTGCATTTGTTAACTCATTTGATCCTCACAATAATTCTATTATTATTATTCTCATTTTACCAATGAAGAAAGTGAAACACAAGAAGGTAAAATTGTCCAGTGATACCCAGTTAACTCAGGTCATCCTTATTCTAACTAAAGTGCTTTATACATTGACCTCTACAACTATTACTAATAGTAGTAGAAATTATAATATTAATAATAATGACATAATTAATTTTGAAAATCATTTGATATTTAAAATTAGGTGCATTGTGTTAAAACATTAAAAGGCCATTATGCTAAAAGGAGAATATCCTTCCTGCTTCACTGTGTATCTCTGTGACCTTTAATCTAGTTCTGAAAGTGATCTTTTGGCAAAGTTGAAATAATTTGGTTCCAAGCTTGACTGATTTATGGGATTTGGAATTACTCTTGGCACTGCGTGTGATTCCATAATCACATCCAAGCTTCTGTGAAAGCTTTCATTTCCATGATCATGGGAAGCTGCCAAAACCAGGAACCACCAAGCCTGAGTGAACTCTTCTCATTTCAGATAGAGTTGAGTTCAATGTCACTATGCCCTTAAAAGCTAATCAGACATTGAAATCACCACTAGTCCACATGTCCAAGGCCTGAAATATCCTTTTGCAATGGCTAGGTGATGTCATGATGCTGTTCAGTTGTGAGGACAACTGGCATTTTTTACCCTAACTACACTATTAGACACAGTGTCGAAGAGTCATTCTATATAAACACAACATCCACAAAATGGTAGGCCTACAAATGGAAAGGTGTTCCTTCAAATGGTAAAGTGTTCACTATGAACACACGTGATTCAGATAAAATTGTTTATTTTAGTTACCTGATATTTCAATTGCCTATTCTGAATGACTTGTCAAGTTAATATAATTCAATAAAACAATATAATTGTCTTTCATTTTGCCTCTAAATCCTTTACTTACGAGAAAGGGAGAGATGATATTAGCATAATGCCAGAAACCCTGAATTTCAGGGAACTCAAGATCTAGAAAAATTCTAATTCTAGTTCTTCCTCTTAATCCATGTATAACTTTGAGGGAATCTCTTTAAGTCTCTGGGTCATAATTTCATCATCTGCAAAATAAAGAATTGGGACTATCAACCCTTTTGAAATGGTCCTAAATCAAATATATTTATCCAGTCAAAAATTTAATATTTCTGCTAAAGAGAGGTATTCAAAATGGTACAGGTACACCCATTTTTTCAGTGAGATTAGAATTGAAAGATTCATGACAAAACAATAGTAATAAAAATTGTAGATTTCTTTTTTAAAATAGAAAACATCTCTAAAGGGATAAAATATGATTCATTTTTTAAAAATTTAATTTGCACAGAGCTTTTCAGGGGCATATCAATTACACAAAGTATAGTTAAACTATTAGATTGTAAGGTTTTTGAGAACAGTATCTATCTTTTGCTTTTCGTTGAATCCCCAACACTAAGTAAATATTAAGCACAATAAAGACTTGTTGATTCTCTGATATTCACATTACTTGATTCAAGTTTAATTTACCAATCAACTATCATTTCTAAATAAATCACTATCTTTTGAATGTTTGCCGCAGACAAAACAATTTCTGCATTAGATGTTGCTAAAATGCAAAAGATATCTTCTACATGTTATATACATCAGTAAAAACCCAGCTTTCCAGAGGAGCACACTCTGTTTGATGAGAGTTAAGAATGTCTAATCCATTCATTTCTTCCACCTTAACATCACTGTAATGAATAATGTTTCATAAACTTCTTCATGAAACAATACAAAGAAAAAAGAAAATCAGTAAAAATTTCAGACTAAAAGGAAAGTCTCTTTGAAATATATTGTCTCACTGGTCTATGATTGTAATTGGTGTAAGGGACTCACAGCAAATATTTAGAGAGCAGCTTGGTGTACTAGGCTATAAAATGAGTTACCTAGAACTGGAGGCTGTTAACTGTAAAGAGACAAACAAACTTAAGACATCCTGAATCTAAGCTTGGCTGATGATAGATAGATAGATAGATAGATAGATAGATAGATAGATAGATAGATAGATAGATGGATAGATGGATAGATGGATAGCTATAGATAGATATAGTATTATGCTCCAAATAGTCTTCTTGGTGCTGAGAATAAAAATAGAATGTAAAAATAGTCACTACCATTAAGAAGCTAACACTAATAAAAGGAAACTGCAAATTGGTGATTTAATCAGAGTCAAAGAAAGGTTTTCCCCAAGGTGGTTAGGAAGAAATGAAAAGGGAGGATAAGGGAGGATGAAGAAAAGAGACAACAGGGAAGTAATTATAGCTTGGGCACATAATATAATGAAAAAAATCAGGTGCTCATGAATCAGTAGACAGAGAGAGAGAAATTTGCTGTATTAAGATGCCTCATAAAATAACACAAATATAATGAATTAAATCATATTGGGCTTTATAAAACTGGGAGGTGGAATAATTTAAAAAATCAACATATTACTTGATCTGTTTTCTTGGCCTGTTTTTTAAGTTGAACTGATAAAAAAAAAAGTATTGAATTGAGGATAATTGATATTTTTTGATTCCTACATTTTCTTCTCATTATCTATGCTATAATGAGGAAATCACTTAACCTTTTCTAAATATCAACCTTATTTTTTTTTTAAATTGAGAGATAAAAATTAAGTTGAAAGATAAAAATTGGGTATCAAGGTTGGTGTCATGAAATTCTGATTCTAAATCTTACTTTGAAACTTAATAGTTATGTGAGCTTGGCAAATTGCTTTCCTTTCTTAACTCCAAGCAATCTGGTAGGGCTTTCTTATTAAGTAACTGATGGATCATGATCCACACTGGTTCAAATATTCAATAGTGAAAGTTATGTAAGCTAATGAAATCTCAGTTCCTTCTTCTAAAATTCAGCCTACAGAGAATTTATTTTTATTTATATCTTTTGTTTTTTCATTACTAAAGTTATCTCTTTTCTATTCCCTCTAAAGAGTTATTTCTTTTTGCAAATATGATATTTTTTAAAGAAGGGGGAACTAGTTCAGTAGGACCAAACAAAAATTCAATTGAATCTGACATTGTTTAGGTATTCTACCCACTTTTGAGGACGTTCCCTAACTATGAGGGGAAGGGAATTTATTTTCTCAAATCTTCTCCTAAACAAACCTTGTAAATATAATTACAGAGTTCTGTCTTTTATTAATTGAGGAAAAATAGTATGTAAACTTTAAAATAATGCACAAATGTCACCCACTGGGATTACATAGAAGAGTTTCATTTCTTAATCACTTAATGCTTTATGATTTGCTCCACTGGGCAAATCTTATTTAGTCATCTTTACATGGCAATTATCACACTGATGACATTTATTTCTAAAGTCTCCAAAATATCATTTTCCTTTCTGTGTCTTTGGGGACCTCACTGGAGGCTGTTAACTGTAAAGGAAACAAGGGTTTGACTGGAGTAGAATGAAATAGTTTCCTTTCAAAGATGACTTTTCTCCATTGCACACACCCCCACAGGGTACAATTTTTGGAATGTACTCTTAAAACAGTCCCTGTCCTTTCACTGAATTGCTGTTCTATTGCCAACCTTTCTAGCACTCTAAAACAAACTATAATTGGCATTTTGCTTGGCCTAGAGAGTCAGTTGATTTCTTTGCTATCTTTCCTACTCACTTCAACCATCAGATAGCTTGACAAATTGAAATTTGGGCTTAGGTATATCACATAAAATCTATTGAAGTAATGTGTTCCCTTAAGAAAAAATAAAAATGAACACCCTTATAAAGGAAAGTCTACCATCTCCCCAACATAATAAACATTTTTTGACCACAATCTTACTAATTATTTAAAGCAGTGCAGTTGTTTTAGAATGGGCAACTGAACTCTATATTTGTGGAGACCATCTGGTTCTGGGATTCTGTTTAAATCACTAAGTGATTACATAGTACAGTAGGGGTATCAGGGCAGTTCTTGGTACAGTGAGAGACTGACTGTCAAGGAAAAGTAAAAGGAATACATTTTCCCAAGAGAATGTGTACACCAGTGGGAAAAATAAGGCCTTTTCTTAAATATAGAGATGATGTAAATTGTACTAAGGTTTTCCAGATGATACATACTTTATACCATTTTAGAGACTTGAGAATAGAAGCAAAAGTCTAATTTCCCCAACTCAGAATTTCCCAAACTAATTTGGACTTAAAAATATACTAATGAAATATAAATGTCAATACAGGAGATTTGGGGATTGAGGAAGTATGAAGTACTCTAAGGAAAAAGGAAGACTGAACAAGTTTTGGAGAAAATGGAGGAAATTAAGTTTATTTTCATGCTAGAAAATTGTTTCATTAAAATATACATATATATATATATATATATATATATATATCTTTAATTTTTGAGATTTAACATTTTATGGGGAGAACATGGAAAGCAATTAGAATTTTCCCATGGAACATCGAGAAGAGTTATAGTGTGGAAATTTTCTTGTTCATATCATGTGATACACCAAGGTTTTGTGGAATAGTCTGGGAAACATTTTCTTCATTTTGGAGACCCAGACAATGAATGTAAACTAATATTGAATCACATTAGGGCATATGCCAAGTAAATGTAGAATTAAAGAAATTATAATGGTCAGGTCTGAAATGTCTAGATAATGTAGATTATGGTTAAAAAGTTTCAACTGAAGATAGAAGAGTCACTTCTGTATTAGAGTATAGGTCCAATATATTTGCTTACTTTTTTTTAGTAAAAATATTCAGGTAATTTCTTTTTTTATTTTGCTCTATCACATGGAGTGCATAGATATAATTGTACTTTAAATGAGTGAAACATTCTTAAAATTAGAAACAGATCTTAACATTTAAAGGGAAAGGCTTAATGCCTTTATTGTCAATGATATCTTCTACCCTCCCAGGTTCTACCAAGTTGGAAAGGATTCAAGTATGGTCCTGGCAAGAGACCAAGTCTGTTTTCCAGGGACCAACATAGCTAAGTACAAAGAGGTTTAACATAAGTAGGCTAACCCCTTGGTGATGAATTTCTTTGCTGTGGAATCTATGAAAAATTAAATGCAAAGAAAAATTTAAAAATGGTCCTCAGTTGTTTCCACTTTAGTGATGGCGATAAAGTGGTAGGAAAGACAGGAAAGATGGGTTGGAGGTTTGGTGGGAAGGAGTTGGAGATCACACTGAGATTAGTAAAGACTTTAGGTTATCTATATATTTAATTTTAATGCTGATATTAAATAAATTTGGGGCTTATTGAATTTCCAATCAGTGATTGCATTGTTAGAGGACATCCTTGATGCAAACAAAATCAGAAGAAAGTGGCAGGGTGTAATTCATCATATACCTAAAGGATTTGGAGTGTATAAGTTTAATACTGAGTGAATTTTTGTTTATGATTTCTTTCAGAATAATGCAGTGTCCTTATTTATATATATATTTACTTTTTCAAATGATTTGTTTTTATCAAGAAACATGATTTATAATGCTTGCTTTTTGGATGCATTTGATCCAGACTTGTTTGTTTTTGAACATCAAGTATTTAATCTTGTCCATATTTGTTTAAAATGGAATTTCTCTTTCTATCTCTTGCTCTTGGGCTTTGTTGTTCATATATAGAAATACTGATGATTTTTGTGGATTTATCCTGCTACTTTGCTGAATTTGTTAATTGTTTTAACTCTTCCTTTCTTTTCTTTATAAAAAAAACCTGAAGCTTTGGTAAAAGACCCTCATTCTCCTCATTTTGAAAAAGTACTTGATACTTAGACCACCTACCACATTTTGTTGTTGTAAGAAAAGTTCCTTATGCAATATAAAGAAGCATATATGTATTTATATTTACACATAAATTTATTTATGTATGTGTATTTACATATATACTATGCATATAAATACAGACAGTGCATATGTTTATATATTTGCAAAGCTATATGCCATTTTTCTGCCATTTTATTATGCTTATCTTTTCATCATCTCATCTATCTATTCATCCCTAGCTTCCTTGGTCAAATTGAAAAGGATACATAAAAGGCATTAAAAAAATCAGCATTTACTTAGTTACAACTATGTATGGGAACTGTACTAAGAACTGGGGATAAAAGGAGAGGCAAAATATAGGAAATTGAGTTCAAGTTGAGGAGACATTATGCAAATAAATATATACCAAATAAGTATATGCAGCATAAATAGGAAATAATTGACATAGGGAAGGCAGCAGAATTAAGAAGAGCTAGAGCAAGCTTCTCCAATGTCATGTGTTGAGCCTCCATTACCTGATATAATTTGAGCCTGGGGGGAAGAGTCTGTGGATGGTGGGAGGTAAAGAGAACTTCTTTCCTTTCTTTGTACCAGCAACATGATGGACAAAATACACACATTGTTTTGATGTACTTAACACTGTATCTTAAATTTCTGAATATGTCTCTTCTGTTTTGTTCTTTCTTCAGTATAAATAACTAATTAGTGTTCTGGGAATAAAAATTTCTAGCCTTAAGCATAACTTTTTTATTTTAGAAGTTGAGAACTCCAACATCCTTAGTCAATGTCAGTTGCATTTCAGATTAACCACCAGAAATTATTACAGATATTCTCAAAAAGATTATCAGTGAGAGGAAGATCATCCCAATTTCTTATTTAATTTGTTTTTATTAAAGATATTATTTGAGTTTTACAATTATCCCCCCAATCTTGCTTCTCTCCCCCCCCCATGGAAAGCACTCTGTCAGTCTTTACTTTGTTTCCATGTTGTACCTTGATCCAATTTCAATGTGATAAGAGAGAAATCATATCCTTAAAGAAGAGAATAGAAGTCTCAGAGGTAACAAGATAAGACAATAAGATATCTGGTTTTTTTTTCCCTAAATTAAAGGGAATAGTCCTTGCACTTTGTTCAAATTTCGAAACTCCTTATCTGGATACAGATGGCACTCTCCTTTGCAGACAGCCCAATATTGTTCCCAATTGTTGCACTGATGGAATGAGCAAGTCCTTCAAGCTTGAACATCACTCCCACGTTGCTGTTAGGGTGTACAGTGTTTTTCTGGGTCTGCTCATCTCACTCAGCATCAGTTCATGCAAATCCCTCCAGTTTTCCCTGAAATCCTGTCCCTCCTGGTTTCTAATAGAACAATAGTGTTCCATAACATACATATACCACAGTTTGCTAAGCCATTCCCCAATTGAAGGACATTTACTGGATTTCCAATTCTTTGCCACCACAAACAGGGCTGCTATAAATATTTTTGTACAAGTAATGTTTTTACCCTTTTTCTTCATCTCTTCAGGGCATAGACCCAGTAGTGGTATTGCTGGGTCAAAGGGTATGCACATTTTTGTTACCCTTTGGGCATAGTTCCAAATAGCTCTCCAGAAGGGTTGGATGAGTTCACAGCTCCACCAACAGTGTAATAGTGTCCCAGATTTCCCACATCCCTTCCAACAATGATCATTATCCTTCCTGGTCATACTGGCCAATCTGAGATGTGTGAGGTGGTACCTCAGGGAAGCTTTAATTTGCATTTCTCTAATAATTAATGTTTTAGAGCATTTTTTCATATGGCTATGGATTACTTTGATCTCCTCATCTATAAATTACCTTTGCATATCCTTTGACCAATTGTCAATTGGGGAACGGCTTTTTGTTTTAAAAATATGACTCAGTTCTCTGTATATTTTATAAATTAGGCCTTTGTCAGAATCATTAGTTGTAAAGATTCTTTCCCAATTTACTACATTTCTTTTGATCTTGGTTACATTGGTTTTATCTGTGCAAAAGCTTTTTAATTTAATGTAAGCGAAATCATCTAATTGGTTTTCGGTGATGTTCTCCAACTCTTCCTTAGTCATAAACTGTTACCCTTTCCATAGATCTGACAGCTAGACTACTCCTTGATCTTCTAATTTGCTTATATTATTGTTTTTTATGTCTATGTGCTGTAACCATTTGGATCTTATCTTGGTAAAGGGTGTGAGGTGTTGGTCTAATCTCAGTTTCTTCCATACTAACTTCCAATTTTCCCAGCAATTTTTATCAAAGAGGAAGTTTTTATCCCAATGGCCAGACTCTTTGGGTTTATCAAACAGCAGATTACTATAATCATCTCCTGCTTTTTACACCTAGTCTATTCCACTGGTCCACCACTCTATTTCTTAGCCAATACCAAACTGTTTTGATGACTGATGCTTTATAATATAATTTTAGATCTGGTAGGGCTAAGCCACCTTCTTTTGCACTTTTTTTCATTAAGCTCCTGGCAGTTCTTGACTTTTTATTTCTCCATATGAATTTACTTATAATTTTTTCTAATTCATTAAAGTAATTTTTTGGAACTTTGATTGGTAGGGCATTAACAGATAGTTTAGTTTTGGTAGAATTGTTATTTTTATTATATTGGCTCCATCTATCCATGAGCAGTTGATATTTGTTCAGTTATTTAAATCTAATTTAATTTCTGTGAGAAGTATTTTATATTTGTTTTCAAAACGATTCTGAGTCTGTCTTGGCAAATAGACTCCCAAATATTTTATATTATCTGAGGTTACTTTGAATAGGATTTTTATTTCTAGCTCTTCTTGCTGTTTCTTGCTAGACATATATAGAAAAATTGAGGATTCATGAGGCTTTATTTTATAACCTGCAACTTTGCTAAAATTGTTAATTGTTTCCAGTAGTTTTTTGGATGATTTCTTGGGATTCTCTAGGTAGACCATCATGTCATCTGCAAAGACTGAGAGTTTTATCTCTTTCCGGATTTTAATTCCTTCAATTTCTTTTTCTTCTCTAATTGCTGATGCTAACATTTCTAATACAATATTGAATAGTAGTGGTGATAATGGGCACCATTGTTGCACCCCTGATCTTATTAGGAATGCCTCTAGCTTCTCTCCATTGAATATAATGCTTGTTGATGGTTTCAAATAGATACTGCTAATTATTCTAAGGAACAGTCCATGTATTCCTACACTCTCTAGTGTTTTTAAGAGGAATGGATGCTGTATTTTGTCAAAAGCTTGTTCAGCATCTATTGATATGATCATATGGTTTCTGATAGGTTTGTTGTTGATATAATTGAGTATATTAACAGTTTTCCTAATATTGAACAAACCCTGCATTCCTGGAATAAATCCTACTTGATCATGATGTATTATCCTAGTGATGACTTGTTGTAATCATTTTGTTAAGATTTTATTTAGGATTTTTGCATCTATATTCTTCAGGGAAATAGGTCTATAATTTTCTTTCTCTGTTTTAACTGTTCCTGGTTTAGGTAACAGTACCATATTGGTTTCATAGAGTTAGGCAGCATTCCATCTTTCCCTATTTTTCCAAAGAGTTTATATAGGATTGGAACCAATTGTTCCTTAAATGTTTGGTAGAATTCACTTGTAAATCCATAAGGCCCTGGAGATTTTTTTTTAAGGAGTTCAATAATGGCTTGTTGAATTTCTTTTTCTGAGATAGGCTTGTTTAGTTATTTAATCTCATTTTCATTTAACCTGGGTAACTTATATTTTTGTAAATATTCCTCCATTTCACTTAGATTATCAGATTTATTGGCATAGAGCTGGGCAAAATAATTTTGCTTTATCACTTTAATTTCCTCCTCATTGGTGGTGAGTTCACCTTTTTTCATTTATGATACTAGCAATTTGGTTTTCTTCTTTCTTTTTTTAATCAAATTGACCAGAGGTTTAATCAATTTTATTACTTTTTTCATAATACCAACATTTTGTTTTATTTATTAATTCAATAATTTTTTGCTTTCAATTTTATTAATTTCTCCTTTAATTTTTAGAATTTCTAATTTGTCATTTAATTGGGGATTTTTGATTTGTTGTTTCTCTAATTTTTTTGGTTGCATGTTTAGTTCATTGATTTTCCCTTTCTCCAATTTATTCATGTAAGCATTTAGGGCTATAATCTTTCCCCAGAGAATTGCTTTTAATGAATACCATAGGTTTTGGTATGTTGTTTCATTATTATCACTATCTAGGATAAAATGGTTAATACTTTCTATAATTTGTTTTTTGTTCCACTCACTTTTTAAAGTGAGGTCATTCAGTTTCCAATTTGTTCTGGGTCTATATCTCCTTGGCCAAGTATTGCATATGACTTTTATTGCATTGTGATCTGAGAAAGATTTATTCACTATTTCTGCCTTTCTTCAGATGATAATTAGGTTTTTATGTCCTAGTATATGGTCAGTTTTTGTATAAGTGCCATGTACTGCAGAGAAAAAGGTATATTCCTTTCTATCCCCATTCAGTTTCCTCCATAAGTCTACCATATCTAATTTTTCTAACAATCTATTTACCTCCTTAATTTCTTTCTTGTTTATTTTATGATTTGATTTATCTAGATCTGATAGCAGGAGGTTGAGGTCTCCTACTAGTAGAGTTTTGCTGTCTATGTCTTCCTGTAGTTCTTTCAGCTTCTCCTCTAAGTATTTGGGTGCTGTCCCACTGGGTGCATATATATTCAATATTTAAATGTCTTTATTGTCTATGGTACCTTTTAGGAGGATAAAGTTTCCTTCCTTATCTCTTTTAATGCTATCTATTTTTGCTGCTGCTTTGTCTGAGATAAGGATTGCTACCCCTGCTTTTTTTTACTTCAGCTGAAGCAAAATATATTTTGCTCCAGTCTTTTACCTTTACTCTATATGTATTTCTCTGCTTCAAATGAGTTTCTTATAAGCAGTATATTGTAGGATTCTGGTTTTTAATCCACTCTGCTCTTTGCTTACGTTTTAAGGGAGAGTTCATCCCATTCACATTCAAGGTTATGATTACTAATTCTTTATTGCCCTCCATGCTATCTTCCCTCTGTTTGTATTTTCCCCCTTCCCCCCCACCTTTATCCATATTCCCCAGTATTTTATTTCTGAATACCACCCCTTCAGTGTGTTTGCCCTCCTATATCACACCCTACCCTTTCTTTTCCCTTTCCCTTTTCCCCTTCCCTTCCTTTTTTATTTCCCCCTTTTCCCCAACTCCTCTTCCCTTTCTCCATCCACCCTCCCCTTTTAACTGAGTATGTGTAGATTGACTTTACGCCAAGTCTGATGAGAAGAAGATTCAGGTGTTTCTCCTCTGCTCCCTTCTTCCCCTCTATTACCATAGGGTTTTGTACCTCTTAGTGTAATGAAATTTATCCCATTCAGTCCCCTCCCTCCTCTAGTCTAGTTCCTGTCCCCCTTTTTAAGGAGGTAGTGGTTTTTTTTAGATCATTATATCTAAGTCATAGAAAAATGTGAGTGTCTGTCCCCTCTAGTTCAGTATATTCTATCGAATAGAGACAAAATTCCTGAGAGTTATTAGAGTCTTTCTCCCAAGTGGGGTTAGAGCCAGTTACATCCCATTAGATATCAGTTTCATGGATAGGTCAGGAATGTCCAACATTTCTGGCTAGGTGAATTCTCTCTGTTAGAATTACAATTCTCATGATTTATAAGAATCTCCCCCCTCCCCCCATGCTGGGATATAGCTAGTTTTGACTTACTGGATTGCATTTTTTTTTCCTTTTACCACCCCTCCTTTTTTTTTTACCTTTTCAATGTATCTCTTGAACCTCCTGTTTAATGTCCAAATTTTCTGTTTAGCTCTGGTCTTTTCATCAGAAATTTTTGGAATTCTTCAAATTCATTAAATGTCCATCTTTTTCCCTAGAAGGGAAGGCTCAGCATTGCAGGAAAGTAGATTCTTGGCTGCATTCCAAGCTCCCTTGCTCTTCGAAATATCTCAGCCCTTCAATCCCTTAATTTTGATGCAGCCAGGTCCTGAGTGATCCTTGCTGTTGCTCCTTGATATTTAAATTGTTTCTTTCTGGCTGCTTGCAGTATTTTCTCTTTTATCTGATAGTGCTGGAGTTTGGCCACAACATTCCTTGGTGTTTTCATTTTAGGATCTTTTTCTGGTGGGGATCGATGTACTCTTTCAATTACTACTTTGCTCTCTGGTTCCATGATATCAGGGCAGTGTTCCATCACTAGATCCTGTAATATTAAGTCCAGGCTTTTTTTCTCCTCAGTGTTTTCAGGAAGTCGTATAATTTTCAGTTTGCCCCTCCTCGATCTATTCTCGATGTCAGTGGTTTTGTTGATGAGGTATTTTACATTTGCTTCTATTTTTTCTATTTTTTAATTTTGTTTAATTGACTCTTGCTGTCTCACGGAGTCATTAGTTTCTGTAGACTCCATTCTTGTTTTTGGGGAAGAGTTTTCTTTATTAACCTTTTGCAGCTCCTTTTCCAATTGGTCAGTTCTACTTTTGAAAGAGCTTTCCATTTGATCAATTGAGGTTTTGAGAGAATTAATTTCTTTTTGCATTTGCCCATTTGAGGATCTGAGAGAGTTATTCTCATTTTGTATTGGTCCAATTGATGCTGTGAGAGATTTATTCTCATTTTGTAATTGTCCAATTGATGATCTGAGAGATTTATTCTCCTTTTGTATTTGTCCAATTGTACTTTCTAAGGTTTTGTTTTCTTGTTGCAAGGTATTAATGTCTCTCCCCAACTTTTAAGCTCCTTCCTTAGTTCTTCAAGGAAGTGTTTCTGTGCTGGAGACCAGATTGTATTCTCCTCAGAGGTTCCAGGTCTCTCTGAGTTATGGTCTTTCCCTTCCAGGAATTTTTCTATGGATCCACCTTTCTGCTGACTCTTCTTCATTTTGCTAAGACCTTGAGTTTTGGGGGCACTGGTTCACTGGGGCTTGGGATCACTTAGGACTTTACTCCCTGAATCCAGTTTCTCTGGCTGGCCAGTAAGAGGTGTTGGTCTCTTTCTCTGGAGTGTCTGTGACCTTGATTGAAGCCTTTGCTTGAAGGGAGAAGTTGAAGCTATTGAATTCTTTTGCCTGAAATCAATGGTGGGCTTTACCCTGGCCTGAGGTCAATCCTCAGCTGGGCTGGTTCTTCTGCTCACACAGCTGGGCCTGAGGCAGAAGTAGTTTGCATTTGTTTATTTGGGAGGAGGTCTGAGTTGTAATGGGACCAGAGAAGCCTAGGATGGTGTCTGCAGCTCTCCTGCACCAGAACTCCCCCCCCCAGCCCCATGCCCAAGCTCCAGGGGGCAGAACCAACACCAGCGCCTCTGCACCCCCACGGACCCAAGCCCTTGTCATCCAGCCCCACTGCTGATCCAGCAGGTCTGGCCCTTGGGCCATCAGAATCGTGGTTCCAATTCAGCTGTTAATCTGGCTGATTCAAGCTGATCCTCCCTCTGAGCCCAGACTTACCCACCAGAATTCTGCCAAAGCAGCTGCCAGAGCAGCTGAGGTAGATGTTCTTTCTCCTGGCTTTTCTTTCTAGGTTTTGTGGGTAGGATTTCTTTTAAGAGGTTTGTTTCATGTGATAGATGGGGAAGAGATCAGGAGACTTTAGAACTGTGCCTGTCTTCTCTCCACCATCTTGGCCCGAAATCCCATCCCAATTTCTAGACTGGGTTACCAGAAGACATATACCTTAGAGGGATTGGTTTGGACAGTATAGCAACATGCTGAACATAAAATTTCAATTCAACGGACTCTCTCCACTCTTACCTACTTCACTTCATGTTTTGTTATTTTAAGTTTCAGTGTTCCAGAAGTATATATTAGTTGTTATAATTTATTGTTTACTTAAATATCATTAAGTCATGCATATGACATTGATTTTGTATTATTTTGGGTGAATATAGGGCTATTCTATTTGGTAGTATATTGGATAGAGTACTAGGTATGGAATCAGGAAAATTCATCTTCAAAAATTCAAAACTAATCTCAAGATACTAGCTATGTGATCCTAGGGAAGTCATTTATTCCTTACCTTGATTTCTAATCTGTCATATGAACTGGAGAAGAAAATGGCAATCTACTATTTTTTGCCAAAAAAACCTCAAAGGGGGTCATGAAGAAACACAAATGATTTAAATAACTGAACAAATAATTATATTTTTATATTATAAGAAACTTTCAATCTTCTCCTTTTGAAGGGAGAACTTATTTATGAATAAAATCTAAGTTTTAAGTAGTCTTTCCCTAAGGGCTACCAGGAAGAGGATTTAAAGGGTCAGAAATTTAATGAACTTGACCATGTCTTTGAACCTAAACTTCCTCTGTTTTTTAAGGAGACTGGCACAAGAAGAAGAAAAGACGTAAGGGAGAGAAAAATCTAAAGGATGATGTCATGGGTAGGCAACTCCAGTTATCCTATCCGATATAACTTTAAATATTTTATTAATAATTTGTTCTTCATTCTTTAAGAAGACCAAGACATAAGGAAAGTGATGCCATGACAAGCAAGTGGATTGGATTTGAATGAGGGGTTGCTATGCTAATTCTTCACTTTCTCCTCTAGAGCCATGTGGTTCCAGTGACCATATATGAATCAGAATGACCAGAGAAGGGCAGCTAGATGGAGTGGAGTCAGGAAGACCTGAATTCAAATTTGATCTCAGACTTTTGATGCTTATTAGCTGTGTGACGCTGGACCCTGTGTGACCCTGGACAAGTTACTTAATGCTAGTTGCCTCACATACAATAATAATATGGGGGACTAAGGAAATACCCAAGTTTGAAACATCATCCAAAGCAACAAATTTTTCTACTTTATTGAAAGTAGTTAGAGTCTACATTTAACTCTCAATAGTCTTCCCACCAAGGGGACCTGATGTTTGCCCCAGGTATGCAATACACATACACACACATACACACACACACACACACACACACACACACACACACACACGTCATGTTCACAAGATTTCAAAGTAACTTTTTAAAAATTAACAAAAGCTATCTAAATTATTGTTTTTAAATGTTTTAGATACAACTTTTGGCATTCAGCTAGATGTTATTTTCAGATACTCAAAAGCTTACCATATTAAAACACTTAGCAGGATAGGAAAATAAGGTCAGAGTTAGAAGAGACTGGGAAATAATATTAGTAACACTATATGGAGGGAATACTTTCCAGAGAATGATAAATACGTTCTGCTGTAAACATCATAAATCAAGTGCACCACAGTGTTCTATTGAAATTGTTCTTAAGTACTGATGACAAGACTGAATTCTGTAGGATGTATGCATTTCTGTTTTCCTTTGAGGTAGTCCCAGCTTCTATTCAAATGCAATTTACTGTTTAATTAATAATGCACTATTTATTTATTTGTGTATACAGCTATATATATATATATATGTATATATATGGTATTTAATATGAAATCCATAATATGCTGGGAAATATATGTACATAAATATTAATATGCATATATGCAACAAATATATGTATTTGTTGATATGTATGTATGTGTATATCTATATTTTTTTCTTCTCTTTTATTATACAGGAACTTTCTGTAAACAAAAGTCAATAAACCTTGATGGAATATACTGGATTACTAAAAAAGGGCTTTGAATTAATTGGATTTAAATAACCTGATATTTTGATTAAGGAAAATATAGTGTATAGTCTACTAGAGAATAATAATCCTTGCTTAAACTCATATCAAATTAAAAACATTTTATTGCATTAGAATTAAGGAACCAAACATCAATAACGTCCCAAATTAAATTACCAGTTAGATGATCAAAACTCTCTTATATTTAGCTTTCTTATTCATCAAATATCATTTTTTAAAATAAGTCTGTTTTTCTACATTATTAACTATTAATACCTTATTGAATGAATCTTCAAAACTGACCACTCCTATTTTAACAACCATGTCCTTCCTATCAAATTATAGATCCGCATAAACAAAGAATCTTTGAATCTAAAGATATCTCAGGGGTCATTTTGCCTATTAGTAGCTGGGAAGCAAAATAATAAAATTCTTTTTTTCTCTTTTTGAGGCCTTAGGTTCACCAGAGAAATTGATCTAGGTTTTTTTTCATTTCTTCTTTTCCATTCTAGGTAGAAGTAAAATTTTCTGTAGTCCAGGTTTGAACCACTGATGTGGTGAGAAATGAGGATCAGTCTTTGGAAGTGAAGTAAATTTGCCTTTGCAAAAGTGAATTCAACTAAAGCTGTTAAATGGAACTGGAAAAGCTAGTCTCTAGGCCCCCTCTCTAGGAGACTGGCAAAGATTAAACCAGTAGGGGATTGATCGAATGAGAGAGAAAAGAGACACCCACAGACTTCTCAGAGAACCCAGTTATTGTTTGAAAATATAGTAGTTTCCTTTCATTTAGAAAGTGAGACAATAATGGCCTAGCATTTTATTTAGAAATTAATCATCACCAATAATCACAAATATTTCAAGGCAAAAAGTAACAAAAAAGGAGAGATACATTTGAAAATTGTCAACTTTTTAAATTTGATTTTTCATTTATATAAGAACACAAGCATTTCAAAAACATAATTAAAATGCATATGAAACTGTAACTCTACCATGTATGGCTTGTTATTCCTTTAAAATATATGCTAAGCCCATCATGTAATCTTTTTTCTTCCCTCCCCATCTTACCCTCAAGATTATCATTAGACACAAATAAGTATACATAAGTACATATGTGTATATATTATACATATATATATATTATATATAATCAATTTATTATAGACACATTTTTATTTATCAGATCCTTCCCTGGATACAGTATTTTTCTTCATATATCCTTTATAATTAATTTGGGCATTTGCAGAAGTCTAAATAACTAATTCCCCAAGTCATTCTTAAAAAATATTAATGTGACTGTATAAAATGTTGTCTTGGTTCTGCTCATTTCACCTCATTATTTCATGCAACTCTTTTCATATTTTTCCAAAATCTTTGTGCTCATCATTTCTTATAGCATAGGAGTATTTCATCACAGTCATATACTGTATGAGCATCCCTACAATTTCCAGTTCTTAGTCAACACAAAAAGATCTGCCTCAGACATTTGAAAACACAAGTTCTTTTCCTTTTTCAATGATTTTATTCAAAAATAGACCAAGTAGTAGACAGTTTTTAATTCTTTGGACATTATTCCAGATTGCTATCCAACATGGTGGTATCAGTTCACAATTCCACCAACAATGAATTAGTGTCCTAATTTTTCCATATTCCCTGCTAAATTTTTCACTTTTCATTTTCATTTCTCATTGTTTCTACTTTTATCCTATACATTTGTTCTTTATCAAGTATATTAAATGAACAAAGTAGCAACAAAATTTCCATTTCTTTATTTTCTAATTTCTTTTTATAGATGTTTTTCCTTTCCTCTGTGTATTTTAAATACATTATCAGTCTTCTTTTAGTAAAATTTCTTTCCTATACTAACTTTCCCTCTTCAATGGAAGATTTTCCTTGAAATAAATACAAATAAGCAAAGCAGAGCAAATTGACACATTTAACAAATCTAAAACAAGTGGGTTTTATTCTGTACATCTGATTATCACCTTTGTCAAGTGATGACAAGCATACTTCACTATCAGTTTCTGAAAGTTCTGCCTGGTCGCTGATTTGATCAGAATTTTTAAGTCATTCAAGGTTAGTATATATTACAGTATTGCAAAGATTTTATAAATTGTTCTCTTGGTATTTTTGGTTTTGTTTTGTTTTCTTTTCACTCTGCATGAGTTCTCATTTATTTTTAAATTTCTTTTGATACATCATATCATTCCATTTTTGGGGGGGGGAGTAAAATATAATTTCAATACATTCATATGCCACAATATGTTCAACTATTTCCCAGTAATGGACACCCACTTTATTTCACATTTGCACTACAAATGAACAGTGCTGTTGTAAGTATTTTTGTAAACACGGGTCCTTTCTGTCTTTTACCTAATTGGAAAATATCCTGATTTTTCCAGAATCACTAATCAAATCTTAATTGTCATATCTAATGGCCTTTTATCAATTCCTTGCCCTTTTCAGACTCTTTTGCAGTCTTTAACACTACATTAATTAATTTATCACCATCTTCTCCTTACAGACAACTGTTATATTGAGAGCTTCTCTCTCTCTCTCTCTCTCTCTCTCTCTCTCTCTCTCTCTCTCTCTCTCTCTCTCTCTCTCTCTCTCTCTCTCTCTCTCTCTCTCTCTCTCTCTCTCTCTCTCTTTCTCTCCCCCCCTCCTCTCCATGCTTATCACAAAGCTTGGCACATCCTAAACACTTAATAAATGCTTATTTGATTTTCTCCTGATTTTTCTCTTTACAATATGACTACTCCTCAGTTTTCTTTGCTGAATCTTTGACCCAGTCATACCCATTAACCACAGATATCTTCATCCCCTTGTCTCCTCTCTTTCTATACCATTTTCCTTGGTGACCCTTATTAACTTTCATGAATTCAATTAACATTTACATGCTAAGGATTCTCAGATCAACTTATCCAACCCTACCTTTTCCATTGACTTCCAATATCTAACTACCTGTTGGTCCTCTCAAATTGAATGTAACATGATCATCTAAGATATCAATATTGAGCTCACTACTCCCACCACTCCACAAAACAATTTTCTTTCCCCCAAAATTTCCTTATCATCATCATTATTATTATTATTTTTATTATTATTATTAAAGAAACTATCCACGAAGTCACCTAATCTGACAATCTAGATGCCAACTTTACCTCCTCATTCTTTCTGAACATCATACCCAATCTATTCTAAAGACCTGTTATAGAACCTTCATGTCTGGACCCTTCTCTCCTTAGACATTGTCACTACCTTAATGTATGCCCTTATCACTTCATGCTTAACTACTACAATAGATCATTGGTTTATCAAATCAAGATCAAATTTAAAAGTCTGTGTTCTACAATTGAAGGCCATCATAATGCAACACACCTCCCTGTCTTTACATTCTTCTTTTATCCTAAGCTCTCCATATTTTTGTAAACCATTAATAGTGCCCCCCTTACTATTCATCATATAAGAAATTAGTCTCCTACCTATGGGAATTTTAACTTTCTGTCTTCCATTCTTGCTTCCTTCGAGTCTAGTTAAATTATTTCCTTTTTTGGTAAATCTTTAAAAACATATACCTTACTTCTAGTGTCTTCACTCTGTTTATTATTTCCATTTTATCCTGTTTGTAACTTCTTTTTACATAGTTGTTTGTCTATTGTCTTTCTCATTAGGCTATGTGCAACTTGAGAGTAAAAGCTGTCTTTTGCATATCTTTGTATCTGCCATGCTTAGCATAGTTTTTGGCATATTTTAAGGGCTAAATAAATGTTTATTAACTGCCTGACTGAATTCAGAGTTTATACCATATGGACATTTTTGTGTATAATTTTAAATTTTCATTCAAATGTTTACTTCTATTCACAGCTACACAAACCAGTAATTCACATATTTATCCTCCCATAATCTCAACAATGGCAATTTTTATCTTTTACTATTTTTACCATTCTGAGTGATATATGGAACTTGAGCTATAATGATGTTCCTTTTTTATTATTAAGACCTCGGAATATTTTATTTTTCCTTTCTTTTTTTTTTTAGGATTTTGCAAGGCAAATGGGGTTAAGTGACTTGCCCAAGACCACACAACTAGGTAATTATTAAGTGTCTGAGGTCAGATTTGAACTCAGGCACTCCTGACTCCAGGGCCGGTGCTCTATCCATTGTACCACCTAACTGCCCCCTTTATTTTTCCTTTCAGCTGCTGTTAACTTGTAATTCAGACTTTGAGAATTATCCATTTATGTCTTTTTCATCTGTTGAGGAGTGCCTCTTATGTTTAGGTTTTGTATTATTAGTTATTTTTAAGGTTTTATCAAAGAAATGCACTTCAAAGATTATTTCCGCCTACTTCTGATTATATTAATTTTGATTATACAAGAACTTCAAATTTTTACATAGTTGAAGTTCCTCATGTTTCCTTTCTTTATCCCTGCCATTCATCTTTCTATTAGATTTCTCATTTGCCAATTTCTCTTTCTTAAGGGTATTTTCTCCCTGTTTCATTTTTTTTTAAAGAAATGACCTCTTTAATTCTAGGTCATGTATCTACTTAGAGATTATAGGATTAAATGTTATAACATGAATTTCTTACTGTTTAAGTGAGAAAACTACTGAAATTTAGACTCAAAACTTGTCAGTTTTCTAGATGTGGATGGCATTTTCCCTCTTGAGTTCTTTGGAAATGATCACTGTATGGTTCAGAGTACTTAAATCTTTCCCAGTCGAGAATCATTATAATATTGCTCTTAGTGTGTATAATGATCTAGCTCTACTCACTTCATTTTGTATTAATTTATATAAGTACAACTGTTGTTGGTTTTTTCTGAAACATTTCCCCTAATCATTTCTTACAGCATAATAATATTCCATCCCAATTATAAGCCGCAATTTCTTTAGCTATTCCCCAATAGATGGTTATGTCCTCAATTCCCATTTCTTTTCCTTCACATAAAGGAACTATAAATATTTTTGTACATGTAGTTCTGTTCTTGTTTCTTTGATCTCTTTGGAATACAGTTCTAGTAATAGTATTCTGGGTCAAGCACAATTTATAAGCCCTTTGGCCAGAGCTGCAAATTGTCATGTGGAATAGTTGGATCAGTTCACAACTCTTCCAATATGTCATTATTATACCTATTTTCTCACAACTCTTCCACATTTGTCATTTCTATTGCATGTGAGGTGATAACTCTGAATTGTTTTAATTTGCTTTTCTCTAATTGATACATAGATCATTGTTATATGATTATGATGGCTTTTATCTCTTTCTGAAAATTGCCTGCTAATTACTTTTGACAAAATGGAGAATATCTCTTTTTGAAATAAATTTGACTCAGTTTTATAAATTCTAAATATTCTAAAAGGTCACTTTTCTCAAATATATGCATATATTTTTGAGATAAGTGGCCCTTTAAAGAGAAATTTGCTGTAATTTAAAAAATACTTTATTGTATACATGATACTCTTTATCAAGGGTAGTTGAATATCTCTTTTAATAGGTCTATTTTTTAAATTTTGCTTGCTCTGAGATAGTGATTGCTAAACCTTCCCCTCCCCCCTTTAACTTCAAGCAGGCAATCTGATAGATTCTGCTCCATCTGATTTTAATTCTAAATTTGTTGGGTTTTGTTCCATTTCAAGTGTGTCTCTTATAAGAAACATATTGCTGAATTCCAGTTTTTAATCCATTCTTCTCTCCTATAATTTCATAGGTAAGTTTTTCCCATTCACATTCTCAGTGATAATTACTGTCATTTCTTTACATTTTATATTCTTCTCTTTATCCTTTTGTTGTTTTTTGTATCCCTTCTCAAAAGTCTGTTTTGCTTCTAACCACTGCCTCCCCTTTCCTCTCCTATTATCCTGGTGGGTAAAATCTATTTTGATAATCAACTTTGTGGTGTGTGTTTGTGTGTGTGTGTATGAGTGTTGTATATTCCCTGTTTGAACTAATTATAAAAAAAGAGTGAAATTCAAAGATTTCCTACAAACCCATCCTGTTTTTCCCTCTTCTTCCCTCTTTTCTCATACCTTCATTTTCTGAGATCATCACAACATAACTGACTCACATTCCATAATTCCCCTTTATGTATATTGCTTTTAATTGGCCTAACAATGATAAAATTCTTAAGATATTATATGTCACATATAGGAATATAAACAGTTTAACCATATTATCTCATTATTTCTCTTTTAGGTTTATCATTTAGTGTTTTTATTTGAGTCTTATGCTTAGCTGTCAACTTTTCTATTCAACACTGATTTTTTCATCAGTAATTTTTGAAAGTGCAACTTCCTGACCCCAAAGGATTATGCTCAGTTTTTTTCTGGGTAGATGATTCTTGGTTTGTAATCTTAGAACTTTTGCTTCCAAGAATATTCTATTACAAGTCCTCCAGTTCTTTAATGTGGGAGCTGCTAGAACTTATGTGATCCTGACTGAGTTCCATGCTATTTGATTTATTTTTTCTTTTCTGACCGCTTGAAATATTTTGTCCTTGATCTGAAACTTTGGAATTTGGCTAACAAACATATGTGTGTGTGTGTGTGTGTGTGTGTGCGTGTGTGTGTATGTTTACTGAAACCTTTATTAGAGAAATTGTTGTAGTGTATATCCCTCATCCTAATTTCCTCTGTTTATTTCTCTCTCTCTCTGTCTATCTCTGTCTCTCCTCCTCCATTTTTCACCCTTCTCTGTCATTTGCTCTGTCTTTCTCTCTGCCCCTATTTCTGTCTCTTTCCTCTATTCATCTGTCTCCACTTTTATCAGATTTCCCTTGAAAAATATTATGCTTTTGAGCTTTGACTCCATTAGAATGCATACTCCTATCACCATCCATCATTTAATCTCTTTGAAGTTCTACTTCCCTGTAGGTTAAAATATTTCTATACCCATCTCATGTATACCATTCCCTCTTGGAGTTAATAGCAATGAGAATAAGGTTCAAAGTTTATTGTTCCCCCATCTTCCTTTCTACTGTAATATCTTTTACTTGCTCCCTACATTTGAGATCTAATTCCCACTCATTATCTGACATTCTTAGTTCTAATTTCATTTTGTGGTAGGATTTTCTGAGTTCTAAGTTAAATTTATGAAATAAAACTCTAAGATCTAATTTTTTTTGAGCTCACATTTCTGCTTCAAAATTCTATATGTGATCTGACAGTCTGAGATCTAATTTTCATTTTTTTATTTTTAAAATGTTTTCATCCGTATGTATATGTATATTTTTATGTTACAAAATTTCCTTCCATCCTCCCTTCCCACCCCTCCCCTGGTTAATATATTCTTGAGATTTCTGAATTTGAACAATATATTCATGCAAATTTATATTTTGGAATCTTAGTCAGTAGGTGATCAGGGGATTCCTTCCATTTGTATTTTACCCTTTTGATATTAGATATTAGAATAATTTTCCTTTAAAATTTATTGAAGTATATTGTCTAGGATGTTTTTTTCCTTATCCTAACATTCAGAAAATACAATAATTCTTAAATGAACTCTTCTTAATTTATTTTCCAGGTCTGTTATTTTTCCTAAAATATATTTTATATTTTCATCAATTTTTTTCATCCTTTCAACTGTTTTATTATTTCTTGTAATTCCATGTAGTCATTAACTTCCACTTGTGAGTTTGTCTCTCATAAAAATTCTAAAGTTAAAAGGAATGATTTTCTTCAGTGATCTTTTGTACCTCTTTTACCACTAGGCCAATTTTGTTTTTTATGGTACTAATTTTCTTCAGTAATTTTTGTGCTTCTTTTATCGGAGTTGCTAATTCTAATTTCATAATTTCCTTGCATCATTCTCATTTCTTTCCCCAATTTGTCCTCTGATAATCTTTTCTTTTTTTAAATCTTCTTGAAATTCTTGTTGAGGTTGTATTCAATCAGCTTTTTTTGGGGGGGGGAGTAAGTTTTTGGTGTAGAAATTTTCAGATTATTATCTCCTTTAGAGTTAGTGTTCTGCCTTGTCATTCCATTAGCTTTTTATGGTCAGCTTATTTGTGTGTTGTTGTTGATTGTTTATATACCCAACTTATTTCTTAATGTTGAAATTTAGGTTAAAGTTGAGTTCTGCTCACCAGAGAGTAGAGAGGTCATGTCCCAAGCAATGGACTTATTTTGTACTCCTGTTTTCAGAGCTAGTTCTCAGGTCTGCTAGTTTTCTGTGCTTCTGAGGTTTTAATATTTAATATTTTGGCTCCATTGCTACAGGATCCTGAAAAATTCTTAAGTCCTACCAAACTGTTTTACAATAGTTTTTAATAAGATATGGAATCCTTGCCCCAATATGTTGATTGAACACTAACCAAGCTATTATGATTTACTGATATTGGATTAATTTTATTTAAAAAAAACTGATGAAAAAAGAGGAATTACATCTATCTTACTCTTCTTCCCCTTCCTCCTTTTCTTCTTCTTCTTCTTCTCCTTCTCCTCTTCCTCATCACCAACATCCTCTCTCTTTTACACACACACACGCACACACACACACACACACACATACACTCCAAACACACACACACACACACAAACACACAAGTCCTTACTGTTTCACAATTTCCTATATTGAAATATTGGAATTCTATGGAAATGTTTAGATTTGTAAAATCAAAGGCTTCTAAGACATTTTTAGTATATGATCATGCAATTTTCCTCATAACATTTATATCAATTTTAAATAGATATATAAACTGGAGAGAAATGAACATTATAACAAACATGGAGCATGTAACAGGAGAAAAAATTGCAGCTACTGATATCATGTTTTGAAATAGTGAAAGATATATAATGATTTATTCCCTATGTAGTCTATGAGAGGAGAACTAGCCCTTCCTTTTTTCTTTTCCTTTTCCAAATAAAAATTTTATTCTTCTGCAGTAGAATTTAAAAATGGTTGTTCTTTTTAAAATTATTAATATTTTCATCTTTTGTGTTATTTTGCACTTTACTTGGGGTATTAGTATATACACGATTGCTCTTTAGACTCACAATAGCAGTTTTAATATTGCAAGGACTAATTGTATGCTTCCTCCAGATATAATGGCAAATATGTTTCCAAGGGGAAAATCATAAAGCTATCAGCATGTTTACAGGTATTATTTCACAATAAGTTTATATAACTGGTATGTGAATGTTAATTACATTATAGTGCTATAATGTAATGTGCTAATATGAATTGGATTATACTGCAGTTCTATGAAAAGAAAATTCTATAAAATTGAGTTGAACCAACAAAATTTAATCCTGAAGACAGCAACTGGCAATATTATAATTCTAAGAGCGTTGGTGAGCCCAGAGTATCTTATGTCTCTTACTAGGTACTGATTCTCCATTTGCAGTATACTGAATTAAAAGAGAAGTCAGTGGGCATCACAGTCTATAAGTGGATAAAGTGAAATATAATTCCTTCCTCTCCTATTGGTCTATCATCTATTTCTGAATTTAATGTGATAGTGCTTCCAGCTATATAAAGTGGTTTTACTCCAAGGGAAAATGGAAAGGGGAAATATGTTTCTTACCTGTATAAAAAGAAATTCATCAAATATACATATATCAATAAGATTGTAATGGCTTTAGATTGGTGTGGTGAGGTGATAGGAAAAGGTGATATAGACAAATCAAAAAACAAATATCACTGTGTCAGATCTGAATGGTTTAAAAATTATTCTGTACTAGAAAATGTCACATGAGATGAATTTTAGAAGGTCAGATTTATTTTTTATTTGACTGTCCTCATTTTATTTTATTTTTTGTTTTTCTTTTTTTTCTTTTTAAAGATTTTATTTGAGTTTAGAGTTTTACAATTTTTTACCCAATCTTACTCCCCCCCACCCCCCACTCCCCACGGAAAGCAAAATGTCAGTCTTTACTTTGTTTCCATGCTGTACATTGATCCAAATTGAGTGTGATGAGAGAGAAATCACATCCTTAAGGAAGAAACAAAATGTATAAGAGATAATATGATCAGACAATAAGATATCTGTATTTTTTTAAATTAAAGGGAATACTCCTTGAAATTTGTCCAAACATCACAGCTCTTTATCTGGATACCGATGGTATTCTCCATTGCAGACAGCTCAAAATTGTTCCTGCTTGTTGCACTGATGGAATGAGCAAGTCCATCAAGGTTGAACATCACCCCCATGTTTCTGATAGGGTTTACAGTGTTGTTTGTTTCTGGTTCTGCTCATCTCACTCAGCATCAGTTCATACAAATCCCTCCAGGCTTCCCTGAATTCCCATCCCTCCTGGTTTCTAATAGAACAATAGTGTTCCATGACATACATATACCACAGTTTGATAAGCCATTCCCCAATTGAAGGACATTTGCTTTATTTCCAATTGTTTGCCACCACAAACAGGGCTGCTATGAATATTTTTGTACAAGTGATGTTTTTACCTTTTTTTTTTTTATCATCTCTTCAGGGAATAGCCCCAGTAGTGGTATTGCTGGATCAAAGGGTATGATCATTTTTGTTGCCCTTTAGAAATAGTTCCATATTTCTCTCCAGAAAGGTTGGATGAGTTCAAAGCACCAACAGCAGTGTAATAGTGTCCCAGATATGTCACAGCTCTTCCAAAAATGATCATTATCCTTTCTGGTCATATTGACCTATCTGAGAGGTGTGAAGTGGTACTTCAGACAAGCTTTAAATTGCATTTCTCTAATAATTAATGATATAGAGCAATTTTTCATATGATTATTGATTGCTTTGATCTCATCTGTAAATTGCCTTTGCATATCCTTTGACCATTTGTCAATTGGGGAAGGCTTTTTTTTTTAAATATGACTCAGTTCTCTGTATATTTTAGAAATGAGTCCTTTGTCAGAATCATTAGTTGTAAAGATTGTTTTCCAATTTACTACATTTCTTTTCACCTTGGTTACAATGATTTTATCTGTGCAAAAGCTTTTTAGATTATTGTAATTGAATCATCTGGTTTGTTTTTAGTGATGTTCTCTATCTCTTCCTTAGTCATAAACTGCTTCCCTTTCCATAGATCTGACAGGTAAATCAGTCCTTGATCTTCTAATTTGTTTATTGTATTTTTTTATGTCTAAATTCTGTAACCATTTGGATCTTATCTTGCTAAAGGGTGTTAAGTGTTGGTCTAATCTCAGTTTCTTCCATACTAACTTCCAATTTCCCAGCAGTTTTTATCAAAGAGAGCGTTTTTATCCCAAAAGCTGGACTCTGGGTTTATCAAACAGCAGATTACTATAATCGTCTCCTGCTTTTGCACCTAGTCTATTCCACTGGTCCACCACTCTGTTTCTTAGCCAAGACCAAACAGTTTTGATGACTGATACTTTACAATATAATTCTAGATCAGGTAGTGCTAAGCCCCCTTCTTTTGCACTTTTTTTCATTAAATTCCTGGAAATTCTTGAGTTTTTCTTTCTTCATATGAATTTACTTACAATTTTTTCTAACTCATTAAAGTATTTTTTTAGAATTTTCATTGGTAAGGCACTAAACAGGTAGTTTAGTTTTGGTAGAATTGTCATTTTTATCATATTAGCTCTACCTATTCATGAGCAGTTGATATTTGCCCAGTTATTTAAATCTGATTTAATTTGTGTGAGGAGTGTTTTGTAATTGTTTACAAAAAGTTTCTGAGTCTGTCCTGGCAAATAGACTCCCAGGTATTTTATATCGTCTCAGGTTACTTTGAATAGGATTTCTCTGTCTAGCTCTTCCTGCTGTATCTTGCTAGACATATATAGAAAAGTTGAAGATTTATGAGGGTTTATTTTAGATCCTGCAACTTTGCTAAAATTATTAATTGTTTCCAAGTAGTTTTTGGTTGATTTCTTGGGGATTCTCTAGGTATACCATTATGTCATCTGCAGAGTGAGAGTTTTGCCTCTTCCTTCCCAATTCCTAATTCCTTCAATTTCTTTTTTTATCTCTAATTGCTGAAGTTAACATTTCTAATACAATATTGAATAGTAATGGGATAATGGGCATCCTTGTTTCACCTCTGATCTTAGTGAGAATGCCTCTAGCCTCTCCCTATTGAATATAATGCTTGTTGATGTTTTCAAATAGATACTGCTAATTATTCTAAGGAACAGTTCATTTATTCCTACACTCTATAGTTTTTTTTAATAGGAATGGTTGCTGTATTTTGTCAAAAACTTTTTCAGCATCTATTGATATGATCATATAATTTCTGATAGGTTTCTTGTTGATATAGTTTTCCTAATATTGGACCAACCCTGCATTCCTTCGATAAATCCTACTTGATCATAATGTATTATCCCAGTGATAACTTGTAATCATTTTGCTAAGATTTTATTTAAGATTTTTGCATCTTTATTCAATAGGGAGATAGGTCTATAATTTTCTTTCTCTGTTTTAACTCTTCCTGGTTTAGGTATCGGCATCATATTGGTTTCATAGAAAGAGTTAGGCAGAATTCCATCTTCCCCTATTTTTCTAAAGAGTTTATTTAGAATTGGAACCAATTGGTAGAATTTGGTAGAATTCACTTGTGAATCCATCAGGCCATGGAGATTTTTTCTTAGGGAGTTCAATGATGGCTTGTTAAATTTCTTTTTTCTGTGATAGGGTTGTTTAGGTATTTAATCTCCTCTTCATTTAACCTGGGCAACATATATTTTTGTAGATATTCATCCATTTCACTTAGATTATCAAACTTATTGACATAGAGTTGGGCAAAATGATTTCAAATTATTACTGTAATTTCCTCCTTATTGGTGGCGAGTTCACCTTTTTCATTTATGATACTAGCAATTTGGTTTTCTTCTTTGAAAGTCAGATTTCTTAATCACATGTTTATGGGTATCTCAATGAAGATTTTTTTACTAGAATAAAAGGAACTGTTCACATGGACCCTCTGCCTGATATCCTCAGTTAAATAAATGACTTATTTTGCTATAGAAAACAGAAGGAATGGAACATTGTATTTCCTACCCCATGGCAGTCAAATTTCATAAACTTTATTGTTAACTACTTTACATTTATTATTTTATATTTATCTTCTTTAAATGTCTTCTGTGGGCAGCAGCACCATGAAGGCCTCGGGCACCCTGAGAGAGTACAAGGTAGTTGGAAGATGCCCGCCTACTCCCAAGAGTCCAGTGCCACCTGTTTATCGCATGCTATCTTTGCTCCCAACCATGTCATAGCAAAGTACTGATTCTGGTACTTTGTGCCCCAGCTGAAAAAGATGAAGAAATCTTCTGGAGAGATTGTACACTGCGGGCAGGTCTTTGAAAAGTCCCCTCTTAGGGTGAAAAATTTTGTCATCTGGCTGCGTTATGATTCCAGGAGCGGAACCCACAATGTACAAGGAGTACAGAGACCTGGCCATTGCTGGTGCAGTCATTCAGTGCTACCGAGATCTGGGGGCCCGTCACCGTGCCCGAGCCCACTCCATCCAGATCATGAAAGTGGAAGAAATTCCTCCCAGCAAGTGCTGCCGACTGGCAGTCAAGCAGTTTCACAACTCCAAAATCAAGTTCCCTCTGCCCCACATAGTTCTGTGTCGCCAGCACAAACCACGCTTTACTACCAAGAGGCCCAACACATTCTTCTAAGTGCAGATGCAAGGAGGCACAAGTTTTATTTGATCTGTTTAAATAAATTTCCTATTTGGAACCCCCCCCCCCCGAATGTCTTCTGTGTAGAAGTGTTTATGTATTTTTCTCCTCGTTATATTTCTGTTACCAATCCCTAGCACAATGCCTGATACATAATAAACCTTTAATAGATACTTATTGGTTAATTGATTAGTAGCTTAGAAAACTTTCTAGGGGTATTGAATGGTTAAGTAACTTGCACAGAGTGACAGAGTCAGTCAGTTTTAATTGATATTTAAGCTTATCTATTCCTAGCATCAAATCTGTTTTTTCTCCTATAAAAATAATATAGAGAGGGTGTGTGTCTGTGTGTGTGTGTGTGTGTGTGTGTGTGTGTGTGTGTGTGTGTAGACATTTAAGAGCCATATTCTCCAGTGTTTTTTCACATCTTATTTTTGATGCTTTTTAATTTTTCAGTGGATTCAGTTGTTATTGATCTACATCTGGTGTATATTTTTTCTTTCAGCATAGTTTTGTTTTGAAAATTAATTTTTGTCAGCTTGGTGGTGCAGTGAATAGAGCACCAATCTTGGAGTCAGGAGGACCTGATTTCAAATTCAGCCTTGGACACATAATATTTATGTAATTGTATGACTGTGGACAAGTCATTAACGCATTACCTTGGAGAGAGAGAGAGAGAGAGAGAGAGAGAGAGAAAAGAAAAGAAAGAAAATTAATGGAGGGAGATTGTTTAATTGAATAAGAATTGTGAATTTTTACAGTAGAGGATCATACTTCTTTTCTTTTTAATTTTTGAATGATTTTATTTATTTTGAGTTTTACAATTTTTCCCCTAATCTTACTCACCCCCCCAACAGAAAGTAATTTGTCAGTCTTTACATTGTTTTCATGGTATACATTGTTCCAAATTGAGTGTGATGAGAGAGCAATCATAGCCTTAAGGTAGAAACATAAAGTAGAAGATATAGCAGGATCAGACAATAAGATATCAGACAATAAGATATCAGTTGTTTTTCCTAAATTAAAGCTAATAGTCCTTGGCCTTTGTTAAAACTCTACAATTCTTTTTCTGGATACAGAAGGTATTCTCCATTGCAGACAGCCCCAAATTGTCCCTGATTGTTACACTGATAGAATGAGCAAGTCCATCAAGGTTGATCATCGCCCCCATGTTGCTGTTAAGGTGTACAGTGTTTTTCTGGTTCAGTTCATTTCACTCAGCATCAGTTCATGCAAATCCCTCCAGGCTTCCCTGAATTTCTGTCCCTCCTGGTTTCTCATTGAACAATAATGTTCCATGACATACATATGCCACAGTTCGCTAAGCCATTCCACAATTGAAGTACATTTATGTGATTTCCAATTCTTTGCCACCACAAACAGAGCTGCTATGAATATTTTTGTACAAGTGATGTTTTAATCCTTTTTCATCATCTCTTCAGGGTATAGACCCAGTAGTGGTATTTCTGGATCAGAGGGTATACATTTTTTTGTTGCCCTTTGGGCATAGTTCCAAGTTTCTCTCCAGAAATGTTGGATGAGTTCACAGTTCCATCAACAATATAATAGTGTGGGAGCTATTTTTCCAATTATTTGTCAAAAATGTGATAATATAAGTGAAATACATGAATATTTACAAAGTATCCATTGTGCACAAAACATAAAAGGAAATATAATGCTTAATAACCCTTTCTTAGTTAAATAAATCAAATAAGTCATAAAGGAGCTCCCTAGAAAAATTCTTCAAGATTGGATGGATTTACAAGTGAATTCTACCAAATGTCTAAAGACAAATCAATACTGTATCAACTATTCCAGTACTGTATAATTTGTCCTGATCTATATCTTACCACTAGATCCAGTGAGGCTGGTGATTTTGCACAACTCTGCTTCACTTAAATCCAATTCATTTTTTAAAAATTTGTATTCATTTTATTTTTGTACAAATGATTTTTATGCATTATTAAAATATTCTTGTTTAAGAGTGAACATAATATCCCCTCCCCCCAAAAATATAGAGCCTCATGAGCAATAAAGGAAAGATGAAAAAACTTAAAATTAAAATTAAAAAAACAATAATAATAATAGGGGAAGTTAAGTGACACATTGGACGGAACACCAGTCCTGGAGTCAGGAGCATCCAAGCCCAAATTCGACCCAGACACCCAACAATCACCCAGCTGTGTGACCATGGGCAAGCTACCCCAACCCCACTGCCCTGCAAAAACTAAAAACAAAAAACAAAGTAAAATAAATTGATGATGATGATGATGATGATGATGATGATGATGATGATGATGATAATGATAATAGGGGCGGCCAGGTGGTACAGTGGACAGAGCACTGGCCCCAGAGTCAGGAGCACACAAGTCCAAATCTAGCCTCAGACAACCAACAATCACTCATTTGTGCAACCCCGGGCAAGCCACCCAACCCCATCTGTGCCACGACCCCCCCCCTCCAAATAACAACAACAACAACAATAATAATGATGATGATGATAATAATAAATGTGCTTCAGTCTGTGTTCTAACACCTCCAGCTCTGTTGTGGGTAGATCACATTCTTTATGTTAAGTCCATCACAAAAGCTACTTCCATAATTTTTCACTGTTGCCATTACTGATAGCAACTACCTCCATTCATACTTCCCCACTACCATACACTATATCTTCTCTCTCCTTTCACTCTGTCCCTCTTCTTAAATGTACTGTAGGGGAGCTGACTGGCACAGCAGACTAATCACTGCCTCTAGGGCCAAGAGGGCATAAGTCCACCTACTACCCCTAAGGCCCAGCAGCCACCCGGCCCTGTGGTCCCAGTCAAGCCATCCAATCCCAGACCCTTGCAAGAAATAAAAAAGAAAATGTGTTATATCTGACCACTCTCCCCCACAGTCCACCCTCTCCTCCATCACTCACATCCTCCCCATCCCCCTGTCCCGCCTCTCTCCTTATTCTGGATGTCTATACCCCATTGAGTATATATGCTGTTTCCTCTCTGAGCCACCTCTGATGAAAACAAAGATTCTCTCATTGCCCCTTACCTTCCCCCCTCCCATATCATTGCAATAGCTCATTGTATTAAAAAATAATCTTATTATATGAAATATCTTAGCCTATTCTACCTCTCCTTTCTCTTACTTCCATTACATTTTTCTTTTTAGCCATTGACTTCATTTTTACAATATGTTATATCTTCAAACTCAGCTCTCTCTTGTGCCTCATCCATAAAACCTCCTTCTACCTGCTCTATTAAATGAGAAGTTTCCTATGAGCATTATCAGTATCATTTTTCTATTCCAGAATACATGTAGTTCATCATCATTAAATCCCTCATATTTTACCATTCTCCTCCACTCTCTATGCTTCACTTGAGTCTTGTACCTGAAGGTCAAACTTTCTGTTCTTCTCTGGCCATTCCAACAGGATCATTTGAAATTCCCCTGAGTCACTGAAAGTCCATCTTTTCCCCTGGAAGAGGACATTCAGTTTTGCTGGGTAGTTTATTCTCAGTTGCAGTCTGAGCTCTTTTGTCTTCCAGAATATTATATCCCAAGCCCTATGAGCCTTTAATGTAGTTGCTGCTAAGTCCTGTGTGACCCCGACTGCAACTCCATGATATTTGAATTGTGTCCTTCTGGCTGCTTGTAATATTTTCTCTTTGAATTGGGAATTCTGGAAATTTTCTGTAATAGTCCTGGGGTTTTTTTTTTTTGGATCTCTTTCCAGGGGATATTGGTGGATTCTTTCAATTTCTATTTTGCCCTCTGCTTCTTGGATATCTGGGCAATTATCCTCCAGGAATTATTTTAAAATGATGTCAAGGCTCTTTTCCTGATCATGACATTCAGATATCCCAACAATTTTTAAATTATCTTTCCTGAATCTGTTTTCCAGATCAATTGTTTTTTCAATGAGATGTTTCACATTTTCTTCTAATTTTTCATCCTTTTGGTTTTGAAGTATTGAGTGATGGTTTCTCGTAAACTTGTCAGTCTCCCAGAGTTCTATTCTTTGTCTGAAGGATTTGTTCTCCTCAGAGAGTTTTCTTATCTCTTTTTGCATCTGGCCAATTTTGCTTTTTAAAGCATTCTTCTCCTCAATAACTTTTTGAACTGTTTTATCCATTTGACCTAAGCTGGTTTTTAACATGCTATTTTCTTCAGCATTTTTTGGATCTCCTTGACTAAGCTGCTGACTTCTTTTTCATGTTTTTTTCTTGATCTCTCTCATTTCTTTTCACAATTTTTCTTCCATCTCCCTCACTTGATTTTCAAAATCTTTTTTGAGCTCTGCCATAGCCTGAGCCCAATTTCCATTTTTCCTTGGAGTCTTTAGATGCAGGAGCTTGGACTTCCTCAGCTTCTAACTGGGTATTTGGTCCTTCTTGGGATCCTAGACAAAGTATTTCTTGATGGTGTTCTTCTTTTTTCTCTGTTTACTCATTTCCCCAGCCTATGCCTGGTCTTGGGGTACTTCCTGAGCTTTATAATATTATTGGGACCCCCCAACAAGGATCTCAGTGTGTGAAGCTCTGTCGTCCCTCTTGGTCTGTGAATGACCACAAGCACACCCCTCTGCCACAGGGCTGAGGTGGGGGGGCTGCTTTTCTATGAGGGGCCTAGACTGTGATCAGTACCTGAATGGGATCAGAGCCCCCAGTGTCCTGTTCCAGGGATAGAGGACAGACCTCAGAAAGTCTCTATCTAATCCCCTACCTAGGCTGAGTACTCAAGACTCCTTTGAGGGGTGGCTAGGTGGCATAGTGGATAAAGCACTGGCCTTGGAGTCAGGAGTAGCTGGGTTCAAATCCGGTCTCAGACACTTAAATAATTACCTAGCTGTGTGGCCTTGGGCAAGCCACTGAACCCCATTTGCCTTGCAAAAACCTAAAAAAAAAGATCAAGACTCCTTTTCCTGGGGGATTCTACTTACTGGTTTGCCTGCTTCCAGTTCCTGGATCTGGGCTGCCTTGGCCACACTGCTCACTGAGTGCCATGAGGGCTGGTTTTCATGGCTTCCACTGACAGAGGTCCCCTGCTCATCTTCCAACTTGTGCCCGGTGCTCCCTGGGGTGTAGATCAGGAAACTGCCCCCACTCCCATGAGTCACGGCTCCCAGAGCCCTGGGGCTGCCTCTGGGAGGCTGAAGTTCTTTCACTCTGGTAGCCACCCCTCCAACCCCATGGAGCCGAACCTTTCTGCTAATTTCCAGGTTACCTTGGGCTGGACAACTGCCTCATTGGATCCCTCTGTGATTTCTGTCTCTTGAAAATTTAGTTAGAGTCCTTAATTTATGATTTTTGAGAGAGAGAGTGCACCTGAGACTCTTCTCCTGTCACCATCTTGCCTCCACCCATATTTATCTTCAAATGATATGAGTTCATGATTCGAGTTTCATAGTAGTTGCATAACTCAAGTAATAATTTTTCTTCTCTTTCCCTCTACTGCTTTTCATTTGTTCACTCATTCATATCCTAACACTGATTTTCCTCTACCTTCTCAGTATCTCTTTTCCTTTCTTTCATTTCATTTCTTTGGTTATTAAATTTCTTCAATGAGAAAGAAGCTTGCAATTGTTGTGAGAGATACAATTAATCCTTAAAATCTATGCACAAATTACTGTAATGTGCAACATGATAGGAAATATACTCATAAGTAATAGAGAATTACAAAATTCCTAGGAGAAAATTTTTAACTAGGGAGAACAAAGAAGACTTCATTAAAAAAGTAGTACTTGAACTTGACTTTGAAGTAAAGGAGGAATTTCAACAAGACAAGAAGGAAAAATGAGAATGGGATACATCGAAGGAGCATGAGCAAAGGCACAGAAGAAATAAAGGGTGGGAGAAAAGCAGAATCTTGCATCAATTTAATTCTTAAGAGGAAAACTAATAAAAAAAACAAAGAAAATGGTTAGTTCATTGATTATTGCAATATTCAAAATTACAACTTTTTAATTAAAAAAGGATAGTTTCAAATCCTCTTTAATGTGTCCAAGATGTTGCAAGTTATTCTGATTACTTTTTATACTTGAAAATCTTTAATAAATACTAACCCTTAACTAAGTTAGTTTTCTTCTGAGACTGCTTCTCTTTCAAATCTTTCAAATCTATGATTATGAAAATAAACTAAAAAATTTGAATTTCCTTGTTACTATTGGTAGAAAGACTTTTTGGTGCTGAAGCACTTGTATTGAAAAATACAAGTTTTCTGGAATTTTTATCTGTTATTTAGTTTTTTTAGATTCATTTATAGAGTAGAAATGAGTAAACTGCAACTACAATTGATATGTAAAATTTACATTTTGGCTAAAATCTGGCATAAAATATTCAGCCCTGGGATGAAAGGCAAAATAATGTTTTCAGCATCAAAAGGGTAAATGTATATGCTATAGTTTTGTTTGAACATAGAATATTTAAAGGAGAATAATATGAGAAAAAACTGAAAAGGATATTCAATCCACATTGTGAAAAGTTATTCAGAATCAGAAAATTAGTGAATATCCTGTGTTCTATCATGGTTACAATTCATCTAGAGTGCTACATTTATTTTGAAGCAATGTAATTTAGGAGAGCTTCCAAAGAAAAGCAAGCAGGGCAGTGAAAGGCTTCAAGTTCAAATTATATGAGGTTTAATGGAAAGGATTTTGGTATTTAGTATAGAAGAATCATAATCAAGAATGTAGGTATATTGGGAAGGACATGATTACAGTTTTTGAGTATTTCAAGGACTGTGAGAGAGAAGAATTATAACTCTTTTGCTTTGTCTCAGAGGTGGAAATAAGAACAATGGGTTCAAGTTGCATAAAGACATATTTAGTTTGAGCAAAGGAACTATTTTTTCTAACTATTAGACTCATCTGCTAGTGAAATAGATTGCCTAGAGATGTAGTAAGTTTCTACTCACTAGAGATGGTTTTAAAAACTCCAGATTACCATTTAGAATATATACAGTAGAAAGATTCTGGTTCGTATGAAGTTTGGAATTGAGAGACTTTGAGCTTCCTTTCAGCTTAGATTCTGATTCTTTTCCTATGAAGTCTAAGGAATTTTCACTTTATGTACTAGTCAGTCAATAAAATGAAAATATAAATGACTACTATTGGCCAAGCATTGTGCTAAGTAAAGGGTAAATAAAGGACATCAAAAGAGAGTCCACAGTCCAATGGTGTCAGGGTTGGGGGAGAGGGAATGTGTATGTGTGTGACATCATGCAAATAATTTTGTACATACCAACTTTTTGTAAATTGGTAATAATTACCAGAAGCTACTAGATTTAAGAAGGATCAGAACAGACTGCCTATAGATTGTAGTAATATATAGTAGTAGTAGAAGATGGAATTTTATTGGGTCTCAGAGAAACTTAAGGGATCTAAGAGTGGAGATGATGATGGAGAACATTCCAGGTATAGATGAATGGCCTAGGAGAATGCCCAGATCCCAGAGTTGGATCATGTTTGAAGGATAGCAAGAAGTCCAGGGTCTCTCATCTTGTAGTATTTGGTGCAGGATAGGGGGAGGGAGGCTAATGTGTTGGAGTGGTAGTTAAATGGTGGTAAAATTTTGAGACTTATGTTTTATGAAATTAAATTTGACAGCTGAATGGAGAATGAAATAGAGTGGGGAGAAACTTCTGACAGAGAAACCAAAAAATAAGGCTACAAGATTTTTGGAAGTTGGGATGATTTTAAAGAGAGAAAAAATATTAATTCAATTTTGAATAGGCTGAGTTTAATATGTTTACAGTAGCTATTGACTAAGAGAAGCAGGAAAAGCAATCACTTCTATTTGTTGTTCATTGATTTTCCAATTGAGTCGAGGGCTGTGATCCCACATTTGGGGTTTTCTTGGCAAACAGACTGGAATGACTTGCCATTTCGTTCTTCAGATCATTTTATAGATGAGAAACTGAGACAGCAGAGTTAAATTTCAAAGGTCAAGCAGCTATTAAGTGTCTGAGATTAGACTTGAACTTAGAAAGATGGATTTTCTTGATTCTAGACCTAGCATTCTAAGTGAACATCAGGTGACCTAGCTATCATTCATGTCAGTTACAACTGGACAAAGAAGAGACAATGAAGATCTGAGTAAAGGTAATAGGTATGAAAGATTAAAATGTGGAAAACCTTCAAACCCCAGAACAATATCCTTTAATAAACTGGATCAAGTAAAGTCATTTCTTAAATTCTCACTTGTTTCTTTATTGAGAAGACCAATTTATGCTTTTAGCTTTTTAGTTTGTTTACCTCAGTGAGAAAAAATAAATGCAAAATATGTCAGGAAAGTCACTTACACACTATTGCATTTAGTGTTACTATTTTCTTCAGATACATTAGTATTTTCCTCTTGTAAATTGTTATGCCACATAGTTTTTAATTATCTTAAACTTATTCATATACCACATAGAAGCTCTACAACCTTAGGAGCTATTTAAAGTTATGAAAGAAGTCTGAAGATTCTCCAATGCTTATTGTTGATGTTCTATTTTTGTTTGTTTGTTTGCTTTTTGTCTTTTGCAAGGCAATGGGGTTAAGTGACTAGCAGGAGGTCACACAGCTAAGTAAGTATTAAGTGTCTTAGACCATAATTGAATTCAGGTCCTTCTGAGTTCAACACCAGGCTGGTGCTCTATCCACTGTACCACCTAGCTTCCCCCTGTTCTATTTCCCAAAACATTTTCATTACTTTTAAAATCAATAAACAAAACAAAATTAAGTATTAATTGGGGTACAATTTACTACCTAAAATGGATGCTGCTCACTTCTACCTCTGGAAATGATAAGAAAGATTTCCTAAAGGCAGTGGGATTGCCACTAAACCCCAGTGCACTAATACCACCATAAACTGAATTTCTTATGCTCTTTTCAAAGAAGTCATGTCACTGTTTCAAGACTAGTCATTCAGATTTACCAAATAGCAGGGACTGCTTCCTGATTCCAATAAAGGGAAGTGAGACTGACTAGTCTATGCAAAACAATACTATAGCTCCCACAAGCAACTAAGCCAAATACATGAAATAAATACAATGGAAGTTAGAAGTTAGAAAATTAAGAATAGCTTTATCTCTCTCTCTCTCTCTCTCTCTCTCTCTCTCTCTCTCTCTCTCTCTCTCTCTCTCTCTCTATCTCTATGCCAAAGTTGCCCAAGTCCATAGTTTCACAGAACAGATCTCTTGATTCTTGATCTCGAAATAGATTTTGTAAAAAGGGAAAGTTCTTTGAAAGACTTCTTCAAAAATAACTCTGGATGATTTCTTGTTTTTTTTTTTAACATTGTTAAGCTATGATCTTTGGATATACTGCATGGGTTTCCTCTTCACCCTTTCCCAAATGTTTGCCTTGGATTTTGAATATATTTTGATGTTGCAGATAATTTGCATGCAAATTCCATTTCTATCATCATTCTTGACAATTTTTCTGTCTGTGCACCTCTCATAGTCACTCTGTCAGCTCTAGACTCCCAATTCCTATTCCCAGAAGCAACATAAGCATTTTTGCACTTAAACAAACATTATAGTTGTTAATAGTTTAAGTTTTATTTTACATGTTTCCTTTATATTTTTTATCTCATCTTTCCACACACATCTTGAAATAGCCTAATTGTATCTCACATTCAGTTTGGGGTACAGCTCCTGCCAATAAGACTTTGAAAACAAAATGTTCTAGAAATACAGGGCATTTTAAAATCATTATTTTTTCTTTCCCATCATATCATTGGGAGTAGTGTTCATATTATTATGCCATTAAGGAAATGAAGATTCTCAGAGCCAAGTAACTCTCCTGTAAGCTGTCTCCTCCCATTCCCACTTCTGAACATTCTTCTACCCTGTCTCTTAGGCTTAAAATGCATTCCACTTACCCGAACTCTTCCTTTCCCTTATTCTTCTAAAATTTCATTTCCTTTAGGAAATTTCTTAAGTAATCCAGATAGAACTATTATGAATCTACTGTAAGAAATGATTATACTCTCTCCTTGCTCCATTTGCTCATCAACTTAATGAACCAATGTAGACCAATCCAAAGATAATTAGAAGAACTTGCATCTTGTTTTGTTCCTATATATTTATAACTATAAGAGACAAGGCAGAATATTTTCTTTAAGATGTATGTATTTTCAATTTTAATCTACTTCATGCAAACAGAAATGTAACAACTAGAGATTTTCTGCAGGCCATTGACATTTATAGGATAATACAGATAGTTCTTACTTTTACATAAATTTGCATTTCATGAAATTCAACTTAACAAAATTCTGAAAGAAATCCACCCTCCAAAAATCTCCAACAAACTATGTATATATATCTGGTTCCAGTAGTTGTCTGTTCCTGTTCCTCCTTCTACTTTCACTGCTGTAATTATCTACTTCTGGAACCTGTGTTCTCCTAAGACATTTTCCCTGTCTGGTTCTTTTACCATCAGTGCTTCCTAGAATTGACATTTCCACAGTCTTCAAAGTCCATATCTAAGGGTTTAGGTCAGACTCACTAAGGGATGGATTGTCTACATTCCAAATGGCGAAAACAGACTCCTCTTTTAAAGGTACATAATGTCAAAAGGCCTAGGTATCCTCTATCACTTATAACAGGGGACAATCAGAGTTAGGAGACAATATTAGGATACAGGACTCAAGGTGAAATACTTTCCTATAGTTCCTCTCTCTTCAAGGTGGTATGTAAAGATTTTTCACTTATCTAGGATCTCTTATTGCCCTAATATTCTTTGACAATACTATTGAGAACTTCCTTAAATGGGGTTTGTGACAAAAGAATCAGTTTCCAGATTTTGCCCACTGCCTCTCTTCCTCTATGCAGTTAAATGTGCTTTAGGCACTTAAATTTCTAGGCCTAGTTCTGTGCATAGGAAAACTATAATCAGGGATTTAACATTAATCTAGAAAATGAAATAAAAAGAAAATTTTATTTATTATTTATTTCATGTTGTGAAAGTGAGACCTTAGGAGGTTTAAATTATTTAACATTGTCTTTTGTAATTTTCCAGTGTAGCTTCTGATTATGAAATATGTCAATGAGTTTCTCTCTTACCCTACTCTGCTTGCTAAAAGAAAACCAAAAGAAAAAAGATAGTTTCCTGTACAAAAGTATTCACTTCCTTAGGAAGCTATCATAAAGATCATTAGTAATCTAACTTGTGCCAGTAATCTTGTCACAAATTCACAACATTTTTTTCATACTTCTTTATAAATTTATTACATTATAATTGTTGTTGTACTTTTTTTATGGACTTGGCTTAGATCCCTGGAAGGGGGGGCCAACATTTGTTTTACATAGGCTAGGCTAGTCTTCCTTTAAGGGGATCAAGATACTATTCTTGGAATTTGATCTATCATGACAAGGCCTTAAATTAGTTTCAAGGCTTCTTCTTTCCTTGAGACCTAAGAAGTTCAGTCTGGAGACAGAGTAAACTGGTAATTTCATGGAACACCAGCTTCTGCCTGGAACATTTTTCCAGTTCTTCATTGCCAGAGATAGAGGAGAGTGGCATTCACTTAAATAAACAAATTATATCCTTTTTAGTGTTTTATTATAAGTGCATTCATTTTTATTGCATTTTATGGTCCAGAGGTGCCGCATTATATTCTAACACCAAGCATGAATCATTGTCCTGGCCTGGATCAGAATATGTGTGGTAGTTAAGATTAATCTTTCATAACTTTGTTGTCAGTCTCACAGCTGAATCAAGGTAAGGATGCATGTGAAGAAAGAAAATCTTTGATGATTAGATGACCAAAACCAGAAGCTTGGCACTCTATAGTGACTACATTTCTAGATGTCTTTAAAGAGACCTCTCAATAGAATAAGAAAGGGAACACTCCAGTGGGGCCCTGAAGAAAATGATAGGAGGACATAAGTACTGCAAGAGCTATAGGTGCTTGTTGAAGTTAGTGGAAAATTTGGATGAGTGATATTAAGAAAATTAATACAACTTGTCTTGATATATACAATATTTTGTGACAGATATGAATATCCACTTTAATCTGTGAGGATCATGTTCTTAAGGCAAAGGGGCAACTAGTGAACTCACTAATAGCAAAATGAAAGAACAAGAATAATAGGAATGAGAAGTAATGGACTACTAGTGGGAAAAATGGTCTCCCACCCAGAAGTCTTGTTGGAGAGTGTATTGAATATGAATGACATCGGAGCTGTAAGGGAAGAGAATGGAAGCAGGAATGAGGAAGAGAACTTGACCTGATTGGTAAAAGAGTCTCAGGACCATTGACTCACAGCCAAATAATAGATTTTTCCATATATATATATATATATATATATATATATATATATATATATATATATATATATATATATATTTATGGTGAGAAAATCATATATATGGGAAGAAAATGTATTATCTATCATCTATCTACATGTGTGTGTGATACACACATTTCAAATATAAAAGCCTATAAATCTTTATTATCTAAAAAACTTTTCATTGATCCATATTTAACATAAAATGGTCATTTTTTTTATTAAGCTCTAATCTTTTAAAGACTTTTTCAAGTTGTCAGCTTATCACATGTTCTATTCCATAAAATCAGTTGTTAATAGTTATGTTGCAAAGCAATCAGTAGCTGTAGCTGTAATTTAATTTCAATTCAAATTGGAGGAGAAATGACCATGAGTCTCAGATTATGAAAGTTATTAAGTTTAATAAGTAGACAAATTTTAATATAGAAAATGCCTCAATAAAATCAGAAGTCACAATAAAATTGGCTTATCATAATCAATCATAACCTGTCACAATAAGGTTATCTTACCACCTGTGAGAAAATTAGTTGCTCACCTGTGAGGGAACAACCATCCAGAGTCCCACAGGGGAAAACATCCAGGGTTATGTATCCATACCTCAGGGGAACTCCGAAGAACAGCCCGGGCCTCCAGCTCAAATCAGCCTCCAAAGGAAAAAGGAATGACTTTAGGTCATATGATCTGTTTCAGATGGTGTTTCCAGGATCCCAGGAACTGGACATCCACCTCAAGGGAATGTTTATGTGTAGGGAGGATGGTCAATTTCCCCCAAGCCTAATCATTTCTCAACTTATTTATATACTCAGATTCAGGCTCATCTTAACTGTTTGAAGTCAGATGATGAGCAACTTTTAGGTACAAAAATACTATATTTTATATTCCCAGTAGAATTATGGATAGAAAAATAACATGGCAGTGAAAAACATACAAATGGCTTATTTGGGCTATAGATTATATAACCTGCATGAAATGACAGAGTATTTTGTCTCTGACAGCACCTATAAACAAATGACGCAAAGATATATTTTTGTGTGCCATGATCACTTACTATATTCAGTCTTTGTGAACTTTATAATTTCATTTTTCTAGCACTTTTCATGTTTCATGGAGGTAATATCCACTTATGCATAAAGAAGCAAAACTGAAATAGGACCAGAATGAAATCCACCTATTCAATGGATAGTGAATGGCAATCTCCCAACAGGTAGGAAGGTGAAATGAGACTCACATATCTTTACTTTCTCTAAATAGAGGGAAATTGTCCAAACAAATAAGCCTTTAATGAGTTTTACCATCTACAAGATGTAGGTAATCTTTTGCTCCACTTTTTTTAGTTTTTTTTTTCAAGGCAAATGGGGTTAAGTGGCTTGCCAAAGGCCACACAGCTAGGTAATTATTAAGTGTCTGAGACCAGATTTGAACCCAGGTACTCCTGACTCCAAGGTTGGTACTTTATCCACTATGCCACCTAGCTGCCCCATAGGTAATCTTTTATAATAAGACTTTTTAATATGTAACTTTAACATTTAAAGGTAACTTTCAAATGATTGTGGACAATGTCACTGAGTTTTCTTAAAATAAAAAGGTATGTAATATTAAAAAATGAAAAAAATTAAAAGAACAAATCCTTATTTTTTATGAATATGATAGCTTATTTAGAAAATCTCAAAGAATCAATAAATACACAATGTGAAACTTTAGTAAACTAGTACATGGACAAAACACAGTCAATATTTTTATGTAGCAACAACGAAACTTAGGAGAAAAAGGAAATGGAAGTCACATTCAAAGGAATTAGAAGGTGCAGAAAATTATCTGGGAGTCAATTTACCACTTTTATGTGATATGATTTATCTCATGAGATATTGGATTCTAAGATAATTCTTTTAGCATCTCCATGATTTGTAAATGTAAATGGTAGATCCTTATAAAATTGTTTCTGATTACTCACCTTTATTTACCTTTTTATTTTTTTAAATTTTATATTTGTATAACAAAGTTCCTATTTAGCCTCTTCTTATTTTTTTCCATGAAGAATGTGTGAAATATCTCTACTTCACTGAAGATCTATTTTTTTCCTCGTAAGATTATACTTAATTTGATTGGGTAAATTCTTTGTGATTGTGACCTTGAAATTTTGCATTTTGGAATATCTTGTTCTCTGTTATTTACTTCTTCATTATTATTCTTACTTGATCTAGATCGTGGTTTCTTCATACCTGAATTATTTCCTTTTTATTGATTGCAGAACTTTTTTTGCTTTTATTTGGAAAATATAAATTCAATGATTTTTCATTTTAAAAATTAAAAAATTAAAAATATGATAACTTTCTATTTTCACATTGTTCTATTATTTTACAATATCTGGGAAATCTTTTTTCGTGATTTATTCAGATTTGATATATTTGTTCTCTTTTTTTAGGGGGGAAGAGTAATTAGCAACTGGTAATCCTACGTATTGCAAATTATGCTCTCCCTCTTCACCTTTAACTCAGAGCTGCCCTGCTTCCTTAGAAATATTTTCTAGAAGGTTGTGATTTATACAGCAATGTAGAATTTTCTGATTATTAGGAGGAAAAACTCCAAGTATAATACAACTTTAATAAGAAACAATAAAAATTGTGTGGTCTCTTGCTTTATGGTAAAAAGAAAATAAACAGCACTGAACAGAAGTTCAGATTTCATATTCAAAGTTACTTTTTGATCTTTTGGCTTTGAAAAGTCATGTTTTTTGATGTTGAGGTCTTAATAAAAAATATAGAAGCCTCTCTGTGTTTAATTTTTTCAGACGCCCATCATGTGAACACTCTCTCCCATCACAAACTTACTCATGCTCCCTTGTGAGAATGTTTTCAATGCTGTTCTATTGCTCCCTTCTTCAGCAAGACTTATTATTATCATCCTCCAGCTCAAGACATTTCACTATATAATTTCCATCATTTTACCCAATAGCCCTCCTGTTATTGATTGTCATTAGGGATCATCATCCCTTTAATTTTTCACAATGGACTTAAGACAAGTGAATCTTGCAATATGCTATATCTTCTTCCTCCTTTCTTTCATTTGATGCAACTCCTTCTCTGATATTTCTTCCTACAAAACTTCATTTGACACGTTAGGGGGATAGTCCATGCAATTCTGTTCAATTTTTACAAATTTGAGTCTCTAAGTCCAACTAATATATGCATATCCCTTTGTCCTAATTTTTTAGCTTATTGTTATTTATTTTATACAATAAACTAATCTTTCTATTTTTAAGTTTTCTTATTAATAATAATATATAGACATGAGAATTACTTTTATTAGTTTGTTCTCTTGACTGTTTTTAAATAATTACACTTTTATTAGAATCTTTCATGGACTTCTTTCTGGCATGTTTGTAAGTCAAATATTCTATTAATTTCAAAAGGGAGAGAGAGAGTCAACTGAGTCAAAGACATTTTTTGTATTTAGTTTCAGGAATATTTTCCATACATTGGTTTATGAATATAACTATTAAAATTATAATTAATTGCCCTTCTCCTCTGTTCTGGTGATGACTTCATTCCCTGAGATCATCCTGAACTAAAGAAAATGATTATATTTGTTGTTCAGTTATTCCTGAAGAACAAAGACATCAAAAGAATGATATCTTAATTTGTGTATAAATTGAATTTATGTGAGCCAGAGCTTTGCAAAGTCTTTAGCTTTGTTCTCTCCTCCAGAATCATGTGAGTCTCTCAGTAAGTAAAAGTCAAGAGACTAATAATGACCCAGGATGCAGTGGATGACAATGGCCTTTTTTCTTTTGGAGAAATATAGAAGTGTACTACTAAATATTTAGCAATGGGGTCTTGGAGAAAGCAAGCTAAGAAACAAAAACAAATTTCCATGTGCACTCAATTTTTACATTTTTATTGTTTTTTGAATTTTACAATTTTTCCCTCAATCCTGCTTCCCTCCCCTCACCCCACCCAGAGAAGGCAGTCTGATAGTGTTTACATTGTTTCCAATGAATATGTTGAGAGAGAAATTATATCCTTAAGGAAAAAAAATATATAAAAGATAGCAAAATTACATAATAAGATGATACCTTTTTTAAAAAAAAAATAATTAAAGATAATAGTCTTTAGTCTTTGTTTAAACTCCACAATTCCTTTTTTGGATACAGATTGGATTCTCCATCACAGATACCCCAAAATTGTGCTTGATTATTGCACTGATGGAATGAGCAAGTCCATTAAGGTTGATCATCACCCCCATGTTGCTGTTACGGTATGCAGTGTTCTTCTGGTCCTGCTCCTCTCACTCAGTATCAATTCATGCAAATGCTTCCAGACTTCTCTGAATTCCCAATCCTCCTGGTTTCTAATAGAACAAAAGAGCTCCAAAACATAAATATACCACAATTTGTTCAGCCATTTCCCCAACTGATGTACATTCACTCAATTTCCAATTCTTTGCCACCACAAACCAGGGTTGCTATGAGTATTTTTGTATAAGTGATGTTTTTACCATTTTTCATGATCTCTTCATGGTATAGACCCAGTAGTGATATTGCTGGATCAAAGGGAATACACATTTTCTTGCCCTTTTGGCATAATTCCAAATGGGCACTCACTTATAATCTGCATTAATAACTCTTTCTTATCAATTCCTGATTTGTAGAAATTGCTGACTTCTGAGGTATAAATGTTCACACCCAAAATTTAGCCATGGAAACAACAATGGGCTCTTCAAAGCTGGTTAGAACTGGATTCTGGTATGCCTGTGACTGCAAGGATTCCTCAGCACCTTGAAACTAAGCAGTGCATGGTTATTTTGCTTCATTTATTGCTCTGCTCTTAGTTCAAAGTTGTTCACAGATTAGTTTTCCTGTGAAATTTTCCTTAAAACCAAGGGAGCAAGGATCATTTTCAACCCACTCCTATTTTTCTCTTTCTTCTTTTGTTTATGTGATGTCTACTTTCATTGGTTCCTTACTGTATTTGGAGGTTGTAGGTGGGAGGGCATGGCAGTGGGTGCCATAAAGAGTTACTTCAGACCTGGGAGTATAGGGGGAAGAGGCTATGAGTGTGTACTGAATTACTGCAGATCTCTTTTCCTTATATGATTAGACAGAGTCCACATCTACTGCTTTTTTCAATAACTTCAGCTGAAAATTCCATAAGCTACACCTCAAGTCTGTGAATTTAGATCTTGTGCTCTCTTCCCCAATTGGGGTAAAAAACTGTTCTGGATGAACATTCTAACTATTCAATTTCTCCAGTGTAAATTCAAAAGCTTCTTAACTAACTTGAAGATGGTTTGCTTAAGTACATGAAGGATTTCACTCTAATTATATCTTGCCCATAATTTCTTTATTTGGATATTGAAGTGTTGAAACAGTTTCCACCACTAATTTGCCTTCTTGGTGAACACAGAAGCCATAATTCAAAGATTAATTTTTTAAAAATTGCTTTTATTAATATATTCTGTTTCTTACATCATCATGAAATCCTAAACATTCTTTCCCAAGAACTATTCATAGAACAAATACTATTTTTAGAGGAAAAAATTAGCATACATTAAAAAAGTCTAGCAATGTCTACAATGCGTAACACTTGTAGCCTCCTGCCTCCATGAAGGGATGGATAAGGGATATTTCCTTGTATCCCAACTTTCTTTTTTTTATTAAGGACTGCTCATTCTGTAGAGTTCTCCTTCTTTTCATGTGAAAAATATCAACAATGGGGTATTATTCATACTTGCTGGCTGAGTTGCTAGTTTGTAAATTTGTTTTTGCAGTACTATACATTAAATAATTCACAGAACTATTTTGCGCATGAATCCATTTCAATTACAGCATTCTGATCATTTTCATTTTCTCTTCTTTTTCCACCTGCTTTCTGTTTCTGATAAGATTACCCACCCAGGATTCCATGAGAGAGGAGACAATGTTTTTATACTCTTTATAATCCCATGAATATTCTTTACTGTTGAGTCTTAATGGATACTTCTCCTCCCCCATGAGTTTCTAATGGAGAAAACCTCTCAAGGTCTTAGGTTTATTTCAAAGTCTATTTTTTAAGACATTCATTAGGATATAAACAAAACATAAAACTAACACAGAGTTAGTAATATACAGGTGAAAATGTTGGGTTCATTTTCAGGCAGGCCCAAATGTCTAATCTTTCTTATTTCATTTGTTAGATGTGACAATGGAAAAATAAATTAATCTCTCTCATACTCAACATCTGCACAATGGATACAATACCTGTTGTACCTACCTAATGGAACTATCATCATGCTTGAGAGGGATGATCTATTTTGAATGTTCTGTAAAACAAATGTCAGGTCTTATTAAACTTCTTGCAACCAAGACACAAACCCCTAATTCTATTATCATTTCAGATCAACTGAAGCCCCTCTCATGTCACAGAAGGAAAGGTCATTTCATAAATATAACCAGCTGGGTAGTTTCCAGTGCATATTCTTTCACCTTCTGAAATTAGCTCTGTGGCAAGGGTTCAGCCCCTATTCAAGGAGTTTGAATTACCTAGTGTATCTGTTTCAAGTGCAAGAGGACACAGAAAAGGGCAACAGTCATGGGATACTCTTAGGACGAAAAAACTGGTATTAGAAGTACCAAAGTAAATCTGAAGGACATATCAAAGAATTCACAGCCTACTGGGACACCCAGCCATGAGGTGTCTAAAATGAACATTATTTAGCACCTAGTCATTTCAGTTTTGTGTACTATCACAAAGTCCATTACAAATTGTTCTTCTTTCTCCTTTGGGGGTTTTATTTCTTTTGAGTCTTTTCCTCCTTATCAATCCTCTAGTCCAATTTTTATTTTGCTCTGACAGAATATGCCAGCTAGAAATTGAGAATTAACTCACTCAAGTGAGACAAGGATTCCTCACTGATAAAACATATACTGTGTAGCAAATCATAAAGTCATTCAATTTAGAACTTAATGGCACCCAAATTGCCATATATTTCAGTTCTTTTCTTTCATAGATATAAAAATGAAGGACTTCGTTCCCTCTTTTTTGGTTTTGTTTTATTTGATATTTTACTTTATTTTTCCAGTTTCATGCTACAAAAGTTTTTCCAACATTTATCTATATGCATTTGCATACATAATTTCCTTTCACCTTCCCTTCCCCCCCCACTCAGTGGCGAACAGTCAGATGAATATTTTACAAATACATTTGTGTTAAACATGTTTACAGATTACAAATTTTCAATATGAGGAATTGGAATTAAGGGGAAAAGAACTAAAACCAGGAGAAAGGAAAGATATACATAATTGAACTTTTAAAAAAGTGAATGTTGTGCTCACTCAGATTCTAAAGGGTTATTTTGTTTTGTTTTGTTTTTCTTCATTTGGATGGGGATAACATTGTCCATAGCCAGTCTAATAGGGTTGTCTTAGCTCTCTGAACTGCTGAGAGTAGTTGCATCCATCAGGCTGATCATCTTACAATGTTGTTGATGTGTACATTGTTCTCTTGTTTCTGCTCCCTTCATTCAGCATCAGATCCTGTAATTCATTCCATGCTTCTCTAGAGTCTGACCATTTATGGTTTCTTATGGAACAATAATATTCCATAACATTCATATACCCTAATTTGTCTAACCATTCCCCAATTGATGGGCATCCCCTCAATTTCCAGTTCTTTGTCGCTTCAAAAGGAAATACTATTAATATTTTGGAAAATGTTGGACTTTCCCCACGTTTTATGATTTTTTTTCCTGAATATATGCCTAAAGTGGGAATTGCTGGGTTTTATTGCTCTTTGAGCATAGTTCCACCTAGCTCTCCAGAATGTCATAACTCCACCAACAATGCATTAATGTCCCAATCCTCTCCAACACTGACCATTTTTGCTTTTTGTTATTTTAGTAATCTGATGGATGTGAAGTGATACCTCAAAGTTGTTTTAATTTGTATTTCTCTAGTCAGTAAAGATTTGGAACATTTTTTTTCATATGATTATATAGAGTTTTAATTTCTTCACTTGGAAACTGTTCATATACTTTGACTATTTATCAATGGGGGAAAGATTTTTAACCTTATAAATTTTAATCAATTCTCTATATATTTTCAGATTGATATCTTGATTAGAATTGCTATCTGGAAAATTGTTTCCAAGTTTTCTGTTTCCTTTCTAATTTTGCCAGCATTGGTTTCATTAAGTGTAAAACTTTTTAAATTAATATGGTCAAAATCATCCATTTTGCAATTTATAATGTACTCCATTTCTTGCTTGGTCATAAATTTCTCCTCTTCCCACAGATGTGACAGATATATTCTTTCTTGGTCTGTTAATTGATCTATGGTGTTGCACTTTATGTCTACATCTTGCTCCCCTTTTGACATTGTTTTTGGTATAGGGTATTCCCATTTTATAAATGATGAAACCAAGGCAGTAATTAAGTGGCTTGGCCAGGATCACCAGGTAATAAGTATCTTCAGTAGGACTGAACTCGTCTTCCTGACTCCAAGCCCCACAATTCATTGTTTCTTCACTGACTATAATTACAGATGATGCTCCACAAGTGGAGATCAGAGCTTCTGGCTCTCATTTATCAAAAAGGTAGTGAAATGTCCAGGGTCAGAGTGATAGTATATACATCTTCAGTAGTTTCTCTTACTAGTCTGAGAAATAAGATCTAATTTTAACAAGTCTCTCTCCTGTAAATTCTGAGGGTGAATGATGTTGAGAAAAGGGTCAGGGGTGTTATGAGATAATGGATATAAAATATTTTGCAAAATTTAAAGTAATACACAACTATAAATTGTCATCATCATCATGGTCCTCCTCATTTTCATTATCATCCTTATTTTTCTCCAGTTGCTAGGTCATTAGTCTCTTAATGACTTTATTGCCTGGGACTTCAACTGCATTCCTTCTGAGCTCAAGAAATGTTCATAGAGCAATATAATGATGTGCTTATAAATTTTTTACCAGCTGGGCTCTGGGGGGAAAAAAGTGTACATAATGTTCATTTTATTCTATATACTGTATTATTAATACTTTAAATATATAAGCAATTAAATTGATTAATCAAGCCCTGATTTGTAATATTTTCAACATTTTGAGTAGCTGTTTACATTGAAAATTTAATAATCAACAAGAATTACTTAAAATTGTTTCCAGCACATTTATGGGGAGAAGGCTCTTTATTGGCATCATCTATCTCACCTTAGTTCACACTGATACAGAATAAAATTTCCTTTATTTTACATAGAAGGAAAACATATTTTCCAAATCAAGACCCAAGTCACCATGCTACACTATATCAATGAGTTTAGTGGTTCATAGTTTTTCTTTTTTTAATGTTGATTATAATATCTTCTTCATACTTATTATCACTAGCATTTATATCAGGTGTTATAGTTTATAAAACATTTCATTTTATCCTTACAACAACCCTCAGAAAAAAGGTGTTATTAATATTCTACTGACAAATTCAAATCTAAGTTGAGATGCTTAGTCTCTCAGCTTAGATTTGAACTTGTCCACCTGAATCCAAAAATCTCTATCATGAAATAAAATCATAATGAAATCATTATTAAAAATTACACTAAATTATGAGCTCTATCCAATTTTGCCTGGAAGGGAGGAATGATAAAATGAATTTTTCTCTTTTAAGTTCTTTCTTTTTGAAGGGCGCAATTGATGGAGATTTTCTTCCCAATCAGCAATGAAGACAAAGAAAACATAGGTGTCAGGGATGCCGTGCATATAATGCACACTGGCCAGCTATATCATCAATTGATTTCATTTATTCCCCTTACAGTTTCCAATCACTATCTTGTAGAATAGTATTGAATCAGAGTTTTAGTGTGCAAAGGCTTGAGGGTGATGAGGTACTTAAAGTTAGTGTGTCCCTTTAAAATTTCAAACTTTCCTTCTTCCAAAAGATTTAGTAGGAAAAAATGTTTTTCACAATTTTTGTCTCTTTCTCACTATTCATCTTATAATGCTGAGGTCAAATTTTCTTGATTCACGTGAACTCTGAATTAAAAAAAAAACCTTTTCATCAGTCACCATTTTTAGTACCTGTGTAACACTTACTATATGACCAGCTGTTTACACAAAAAAATAACATGACATGTTGATTCTCTTTTCTGCAAATCTCTGTCTGTATTTATCTATACATACATATACTCATTACTATTTTTTGCTTTTGAAGTTTAGAATGCACTGCTACATTCTTTGGTCTCAGAACATTGAAATGTTTGTCCTTTTTCCAGAAGTCAAATAATATTGCATTTAGTCAGTCAGTCAATAAATATTTATTGATTTCTTATCATATACCAGGCACTGTACAAAGTCCTGCAGTTACAAAGAAAAGCAAGTAACAGCCCTTGGATAGGGGGTTGGAAGTGAGATTTTGGTTGACCTAATTAAGGAAAAACTTATGAATAAAGCTTATAAATATTAAAATTGGGATGAAGAAGGGCACTTTGAGCTAGGAAATAATGCTCTCCAGAGGGTTGCAGTGGGAAATGATGAGGTGACTGCCCTAGGTCCTTAAATGGAGGGTTTATGAGGAGCTCACTACCCTCTCCAATCAGAGGTAGAGCAAGGTTTTAGAGACAGGGGAATCTGATGAGGTGTGACTTTCAGGGTTATAATCTTATAGGAGGAGGAAGTTTTGGAGACTGTGATGAAGTTCCAAGGAGTTCAACCTATAAAGAAAGAAACACAATAATTAAATATCCTCCTTGGTACAATAGAAAGTTTTGGGTTCTCTAGGCATACTCTTCTTTCCCTTAGGCTTCTTTTAATGTTTTTCCCTTAAGCCAGAATGGAAAAAGAAGGAATTATAGCCAACATGCTACATGTTGGCTAAGCACCAAATAGGATAGGAGAAAAGATTCAAAGGCCTCAGTCAGATGTATTTTTTTCACTTTTTTCCTGAGAAAATAACAATACATGCCTGGCAACCATAATCTCACTTCCAGTCTTAAAAACCCACTGATTTTGACCTTCTTCTGGAATGGCAGGAAATTTCCATTTAACTCAGCACCCAGTTGTCCAAGAACTGGTACAATTATGTTCCATATAACAAAAAAATGAGTCTCTAACTACTCAAAGTGACTTCTGAGTCATATGACCATAAGATGATGGCTTTCTACAGCCCCCTTCCCCTCTCATAAAGGTATTACACCCCAGATATAGAGGAATATAATTGAATCCATTCAGGGAAAAGAAAGGGAAATCTGATCAAGGTGAAATCCTTAAGCATTAACACTAAAAAAATGATTCATTTTTAAATACTCATTCTGCTCTCCTTCCTCTACTAACCTTACATTCTTTGAAGTTACATTTAAATTGCTTCTACCTGATACCCAGCTTGACAATTCCTCTTCTCTTCCTCCCCCTTGCTGCAGAGTTATACACTGGTATTTTTATCTAGGCACCTGATAAATGAAAAGGAGAGGGAAGTCATGAAAGAATTCTTCATGCAACCTAAGAACAATCCTAAGGAAGAAGTCCCCAAGGTTGTAAAATTTCTACTGAGCAACATCTTGTATCTGTTCATAGTCTGCAAAAGTAGCAGGTACACCTTTGTCAAACCATGATATATAATGTTGTATATAATGTCGGTTGTTTTTGGTATGTCTATTAGCTTCAATGAACTTTATTTTTCCATCTTTTTTATTCTTTGTTGTAAGAAATAGTAAAATTTGGAGCAATATTATATCATTTGAAGTATTTTTTGCATTTGAAAGACTCTATGTCAAAGTAGATAAGTCATTAAAAAAGTCTGGATATTTAGGTTCAAATCCTATACTTCCTAGCTCTATGACTATGGACAACATCACTTTGTTCTTTGAATCGTGACTTCTTTGATGAAATAACAACAATAATATCTAACCTTCATATAACACCTTAAAATTTGCAAGGCATTGAAAAAAATACTTTTTCATTTAAAATTTACAACTTTCTGGTAAAGAAGTGCCCTTAATACCCTCCTTTTGCAAATGAGGATAAAAGAGGCAGACAGTAGTTAAGAGACTTTTCGGGTCACACATAAAGCTGGTGGTATTTGAGATCATCTTTGACTCAAAAATTTCTGCTTTTAAGTCCAAAAATAAGTATAATGACAGTACCACCTAGCTGTCTATGATAATACATCAAGATAACTCAAAAGAATTGTTTTAAGTAAGACTAAAATGAGATCAAGATATGTAAAATTTTTCTCAACTTTTAATCTCCCTTTAAGTATTTAGCTACTATTTGAGTATTTTAAAATTTAATTATTAATCTACTTTTTTAATGTTTTATCCTTGAAGAGCAGATCCCAGTTCTACCAGTTACTAAATATATGAATTTTACCAAATCTTTCATTTTTTAAGGTTTCATTTTTTCCCTATATGCAAAAAGGACTTGGACTAGAAGAACCCCTTCTAACACACATTAAAAAAAAATGTATGGTATTGTGGGTTTTTTTTTAGGTTTTTGTTTGCAAGGCAATGGGGTTAAGTGACTTGCCCGAGGCGACACAGCTAGGCAATTATTAATTGTCTGAAGGTAAATTTGAATTCAGGTCCTCCTGACTCCAAGGCTGGTGTTCTATCCACTGTACTACCTATCTGCCACCTCCCTCTATTGTGTTCTTATTAAAAGCTGCACCTGTCCTGAATACAATTTGGAAGGACCAGCTTAACATCCTCTGATATATGTTATAATTTCAGTTTTTTCTCATATTTCATTTATTTGGAAAACCTCCATTTGTTATTAATTTGCTCCATAATAGAGAAGAGACATGAAAGACCTTATGAAAAAGCTTGAGGAAACCTACTGAAGAAATGATGCTATGCTGCCATCTTGTGTTATGATGAAGTTTGACAACCAAACTTCTTACCTTATTTCTAAATAGTAATATCAATACTAGAGTAACATTGTTGCTAAATTAGCATTTATATGAAAGAAGAAGAGATAAAGGGATTTCTTCCTCCTTTCCCATAGATAAGCATCAAAAAGTCATTTATTTCAGCTTGCTATTTTCTTGATGGTGGTGGTGGCATGTCTTTCTTTTTATTTTTTTTTGACTGATACAGCTGAAAATCTTCTCTCAGATCCCCAATATTTCACAGCACTTCAATTCAGATCTATTCTTGTGATATTCATAATCAGATTTGTAGTTGTGAAATAGATATGTCTAAGGACTCACATAATCCGCTTCCCTCAAATCTCTCTGGATATTGGGGAATTCCTAATACTCAATCTATGACCTTAGATAACTCCTCTTCTCTCTTGGAACTAGTTTCTTCATTTATAAATTGAAACAGTTGGACTGTGACTTTCAAGGTTCCTTCCCATCTCACTGTTATGTATTATAATTTTCTGTTCATGCCTTTGCTTTCATGACAGAATGAAAGCTTTTTGAGGCCAGGGACAACTTGTATGCCTTTTGAAAAGTCAATTCATGTATGTCTATGGACCTCAGTTTTCCCATCTGAGAAGTGAAAGCATTGGATTAGATGACCTCATTGAATTCTAAATCCTATTATTCCATTATATTGTCTTGTTTCATCTCTGTAACTCCAGCTCCCTCCCATGATGCCCTTCACATAATAGGCATTCTCCCAATATTTGTTGCATTAAAGTGCCTTTTTATGTATTGGTAGCACATGTTACTTATGCTTTAAGATCACTTAACTGTGTCACATTATTCTTATTTCAGAGGATCCTAAATTTTATTTGTTTATTTTCTGATAACTTATAGAGTATTACAAAGTAGATGAAAACTAGTCTCAAAGTGATGAAAAATCCTCTTCAAGTCCTGTATTTGACTCAGATAGACTATGTGATCCTGGTTTAGTCACTTCATCTCTCAGTGCATCATGAAATTGTAAAACTATAAATTGTAGAGAAGATGCTGACCTTCTTAGGGAGAGGGAATTCCTCACTAAGCACTCCTTGACTGATAAAATCACAGGTTGAATTAAAAAAAAACCCAATAAAATCATAATTAGTAGTTAGGAGAAGTCCAACCCCTTACTTTAAAATATGAGGAAATTAATGTCCAACTATGTGAGTTATATAAGGTCATAGAGCTAGTTAATGACACTACCAAAATTTGAATTCAGGTCCTGATTACAGATCTATCACTCTTGCTCCTCCCCTATTTTGTTGATCCAGAGAACATCTGGGTTCTGTTGACCAGGAAGACAGCACAAAATTGACCAGAGCCAATACCCATATAAATTATTGTTATTGCTTGTCCTTCATTTTCAGAGGATCAAGAACATTATAAATGATGTCTTGACTTACGCATTTCAGAGAGGTAGAGTTCCACAAAGTAGTCAGTCTCACTATCTCTTCCTGAATCATTGAAGTCCAGTGACAGGACAAAAGATAAGATAATTGATTATGGACCTGGATTCAGGGGATATTTGCTTTAATCTTCAAAGCCTAACCAAGCTCTGTGGGTTCCACTGACCTTGCTTCACCTGCATTACTAATGAAAAAAACTGTTTTCCTCTACCCTTTCTACCAGGGAAATTCTTCACATACTTAAGAGTAGACATCCCCTAAGATGCACACAGGTTTGAGGTTTGTCCCTTATCCTTAACCTGGTTTAACATGTTTGCCAAGATATTTTTCCATGGTGTGTCTGTTGTGTATGCTGCAGCATCTTGAAGCTACAGGTAAAAGGTTGGTGAATAAGATAGACACCAGAATTGAATGAGATAAAAATATGATGAAAGCTAAAGTATTAATAGATCATAATTTATTTCTGACCACCAAAATGAAATTGAGTTTAATAATTGAATTTGTACACCTCAAGTATAGCTATATCTAAAGAGAAGGACAGTATTTATTTTCACATAAATTTCATCATGCACATTGGTTTACAAAATGTAAGGGGAAGAACAATGGAAGGAAGTAAAAAAAGGGTGAAAGAGGGAAAAAGTGGTGTTAAAGTGCCTGCTTAAAAGACAAAAAATTAGAGTCCATTATTTTCTCCTTCTACTTCCTTCTTCTCCACAGGCACAAACAACAGCAGCAACAACAACATTTAACTATAACCCCCTTAACTGATATAATCTGGTGACCAGAAGGGATTTGTAGAAGAATTAGACTAGCCAGTAGAAAGCAATTTTTACTGCTCTTAAAGGCAAGTCTGAAGAGGGAGTTTACATAGCTGAACTAGGTTAAAAATGATCTCTTTTTTTTAGGTTTTTTTTTTTTTGCAAGGCAAATGGGGTAAAGTGCCTTGCCCAAGGCCACACAGCTAGGTAATTATTAAGTGTCTGAGACCGGACTTGAACCCAGGTACTCCTGACTCCAAGGCCGGTGCTTTATCCACTATGCCACGCCACCCAGCCACCCCCAAAAATGATCTCTTTAAACTGGGGCAACTCATGAAACCCTTCACACTGAGAACAGGACTGATACTTCTAAACCAAAAGAAATTTCAACTTTCTCATCTGAGGCTAACACTAATAAAACAAACAAAAAAGGAAAGAGATATAGAACCTAGGATTTTGGTTTAATAGATAAAATAGTATTTGAACCAGGACTGGAAGGAAAAACCTTCAGAAAGGTCTAGGACTCCTGAGTTGTTTCTTTTTCTTTTGATTTGGAGGTAAGGGCTCAGTTCAACTCACTTATGTGGGGAAGTTACTATCCAAAAAAAGGTATAATAGTAAATAATGAAATTCTACAGAGGATAGGACATGATGAGGGTATATAGACAACTTTAAAATGAAAAGCAAAACAAAATAAAACTAGGGATTTGCTTGTGTAAATATAATGAATAGAACTAGGAATGATAAAAACCTATGTTATAGGCTTTTAAAATATTTATATTATATATATATTTTAGCATTTTATAAATGAAGAATTCTTTCTGATGTGGTAGAGTGTTAGAAGGGCCTATATACCAGGTGCTAAGAATTTTGATTCTGGACATTGCTGGACAGAATTTATTTTAAAGAACTGATTATAAAGAAATGAGTTTAAATGAGAATTGTTCTATATTGACTCACATTAACTACTTCATATTTCCTATCTTTTTTAAATTGTTTCTAAAAAGAACCATAAAGAGAAGCAACCAGGTATATAACAAGGAGACTACATGAGTCAGGAAAATCTGGTTTTAAGTGTTACTTCTGATATATATATATATATATATATATATATATATATATATATATATATGTTTTATATATATATATGCCACATGTTTTATATATATATATATATATATATATATATATATATATAAACAAATTTTCAATTTCCCACCCAACTATTTAGTTGATAAACTGTAGAACATGTGCTAATTTCAACTGGTAGCATTAATAAGTTGCATTTCTTTAGTAGAAGTTAGCTATATGAAGTGATTTTATATAGAGAGACAAAAAATCATAAAAATATTTAATATAGTTGTTATTTTGACAAGAATATAAACACAATTTTCTCTGCCTTAAAGTGATAATTCAACTAACCAAAGAGAAATGGAATGTAAATTAATAGAAATGTTTATGTTATTCTATTTTACTGTTGAGTAATAGGAGGTTTAGAGAAATGAAGAAAAGAAGACCTTTCTAAGGCCTTGTCTATTTATCCCTTGAGTCAAGTTCTAATCAACATATTTTCAATACCCTTTAAGGAAAAAAAAAAACTAGTCTTGTTTTGCATTGGGAGGTTAGATCACTGCTCCCACCATGAAGAATTTGTAAAGAGAGAACTAGATCCTGGAAACAGTGGAAACTATCTGAAAAACATCTCATGAAGATGAGGAATCCAGTAGAGTATTGACCAGAAGAGCAGTGTCCTGTAATACATCTGAATGAGCAAAGTTCAGCAGGGGCTTCAAGACCAGTAGGAGCTAGACCTAATGAGAGAAGCATGAAGCCATCATTAGAATGTAAGTAACTTCATTTTATCAGATGTGATTTATCCCTCTATATGTTTACCTTTGACACACATTTTTCTGACCACAAAAGCTCAGGGGTCTAAGAATTCAAGTGGTTGCTATCCCTTCCAAGTCATTTGATGAAAGTTGACATGAAGACTACAGCTTGGCTCTGAGGTTTGGCTAGAAGAGAAAAGGGTAATTTAGAAGTGGGAAGATTCACTCCACTAAATCAATCTGTGGTGTTCTTGATATGTATCCTTGTTGAAAATCCTTCCTCTGTTATGATTAAGTAAATATTTTTGTTTGCAGTTCAATGACCTATAAGTAGGAAATTTAGTTCTAAAATGAGACTTAAACTATCTGGAGAATGACTTGAGTCTATCTAGGAAAAAAATATGTATAGGAGAGTAGGTACTTTCATGTTCTGTCAAATTAAAGGTTCTTTTATATAGCTCTCTCAAAAAAGACTTGTTAAAAGTAAGTACCAAAAAGTTTCTCCTTTTTGTTCTCCTCCTGGATTGTTCCCTAAAATATGGACTTGTTTAAAATTCAGAATCTCCCAGAAGAAGATTCTCAGGCAAAGGCCATGTTAAAGTTCCTTTAAAATAAAGAACACAATCCTCAATGCTAATTCCTTTTCTTATTAATCTTTGATTTCTGCTCTTCTTACTTTGAAGGCTTCTGTCCCTCTGAAAATAGCATCCTACTAGGTTATTGTGAACATTTTAAAGTCAGATAATGATTATTTGAACTATAATTATTAAACACCTGAAGGTGCAAACAGGTAGTGCATTGGATAGAGCACCACCCCTGAATTCAAGAGGACCTGAGTTCAAATTTGACTCCAGACCCTTGACACTTAATAATTGTGTGACCTTGGACCTCTAAGTATCTCTCATCCTGGGCCATCTTCAATTGTCCTGGTCCATATTTGACCACTGGTTCCAGATGACTCCAGAGGAGAGAATGAGGTTAATGATTTTGCACAGCAACCCCTCATTCAGATTCAATTTATATGCATGTCATGGAATCATGTCCTTGATGCACAACTTCAAACACTTGTAGGCTTTAAAGTTTCCCCAGTTTTACAATCAATAAAGTAGTTAGCAAATGCAATCCCCAAAAATCTAATCTGGTGAAACTAGAAAATTCCTCTTACAAAAATCTAGCATTTGAGTTGAGTTTCCTGAAGGAAGTCAGTGATTCTAAGAGGGATACATGAGGAGGGAGAACATTCCAGGAATGAAGAGAAACCAATGAAAAGACAGAAGATGAAATTTCTAATGTGAGGAACAATAAGCAATTCAGAGTGACTTAAATATAGAAGATGTAGAAAGGAATAATTGTTTGGAGTATTAGAAAGGAGATAGTAGCAGGCTATAAAAATTTAAATCATAAATAGAAGAATTTATATTTGATCAAAGAGGTTATAGAGAGTCACTGTAGTTAATTTATTAGGAAAATGACATTTTAAGAAATGCATTTTAAGAAAATCAGTTTAGAATCTGTGAGGTGAAATTCGAAAGGAGACAAGGCTATTGAGAAAATTTAGGTAAAAAGAGATAATAGCCTAGAGTAATGAATTGTAAGCAGATAAAAGTGAGTGTATATGAGATATGTGTAGATAGCAATGAAAAGATGTGAAAATTGAGTGGATGAATCCTACAAATGCCAGAAGATGGGAGAAGAAAAGAAGAAATAAATTTAAAAAAATATTTATTATATATTATGCATTCTAGAGGACACAATGGAAGAGGAAGGGAGACACGAATTGAGACTTCAGAGTGTATTGGTTTAAAGTGCATTAAAAAAGGAACAGAAGGATGAAATTGAGGTGTGTTATACATCAGTTTGGAGTTCAGTATCTTACATTAATATTGGAGAATGAGTATGAACATTAGACAAGGAGAACTCATGCTAAAAAATGCAGATGATTAGAAGGTGAAGATACTCCTTATGGTGCTGCTGTGAGTTAAGAGATCTCAGGAAGTCCAGAGGCATTTCTTATCTCCTATTCTTATGCTACCTGTCATAGTAAACAAGAAGTGCTAGACCTTCAGAAGTCCAGACCTTGTTCAGGAGGGATAAGTCCCCTTACCCAAGGCTCTCCCTTTTGGCAAGCAATGACAAAGATTGGTGGTGGTATATAAGGGATAAACTTTCCCTGTTTGACAGCCTTGAGAATCTTCTAAGTGGTGGCAGTGGGGACAGGGATGGGGAAACACATGGGGGATAGGGAGGGCAGTGAGTATCCCACTTACTTAATAGCATTCTTGACTTAATAGCATTCTTTTGATATAAGATAGAGCTAAACCAAAGTCTTTGGGATTTTAGCCCAACTGTTCTTAAGTTAACAGCAATAACAACAACAAAAACTGAAGTGCACCTAATTCATATGTTATTAGTTGTAGAATAGGCTAAAGCAAACCATGTAATTTTCTAAATGAATTGGGGGTTAGAAGAATGATTTTTAATCAGTATTTTATTTTTGCAAATACATGTTATGAAATTTTTTCAACATTCATCCATATGCCTGTGTAAGTTACAAAATTTCCTTCCACCCTCACTTTCCACCCCACTCCTCTCAGCAGTGAACAGTCAGGTTAATATTGTACATGCACATTTGTGTTAGACATATTTACAGATTAGTTTTGGATATGAGGAATTAGGATAAAGGAAAAGAAATTCATGAGATATTTTTTAAAAACATGAATGTAGTGTTCATCTGATTCTGAAGAATTTTGTTTTGTTTTGTTTTCTTCCTCTGGATGGGGATAGCTTTCCATCGCCAGCCTAAAAGGGTTGTTCTAGGTTTCTGAACTGCTGAGAACAACTGCATCCATCAGGGTTGATCATCTCCCATTGTTGTGGTTAATGTGTATGTTATTCTCATGGTTCTGCTCCTTTTGTTCAGCATCAGATTCTGGAATTCATTTCATGCTTTTCTAGAGTCTGATTAGTTATGATTTCTTTTGATTGATTAGCATCCCCTTAATTTCTAATTCTTTGCCACTACAAAAAGGGCTATCATGAATAATTTGGAAGATGTGGGACTTTTCTCATTTTTCAAGATTTCTTCTTGGTATAAGGCCTAGAATTGGAATTGCTAGGTCAAAGGATATGAACAGTTTTATTGTTCTTTGGACGTAGTTCCATATTGCTCTCCAGAATGGTTGTATCATTTCACAATTCCACCAGCAATTATTGTTGTACCAATCCTCCCACAACTTCTGGCAGATTGATCATTTTTTCCCTTTGTCATCTTACTCAATTTGATAGGTGGGAAGCGATACCTCAGAGTTGTTTTAATTTGCATTTCTCTAATCAATGATGATTTGGAGCATTCAGATCCTTTGACCATGTATCAATTAGGAATGAGTTGTAACTTTATAAATTTGAAGCAGTTCTCTATATATTTTAGAAATGAGATGTTTATCAGAACTACCAGTTATATAGTTATGTCACAGCTTTCTGCTTTCTTTATAATTTTTACAGCATTGATTTTATTAATGCAAAAATTTTTAATTTATTATAGTCAAAATCATTCATTTTGCAGGTTATAAAATATTCTTATCCTTGTTTAATCATAAATTTATCCTTTTTCATAGATTTCATAGATAATTTCTTGGTCTATTAATTTATCTATGGTGTCACCCTTTATGTCTAAATCCTGAACCCATTTTGATGTTATGTTTGGTATAGGGTGTGAGATGTAGGTCTATGTCTAGTTTTTGTTATACTATTTTCCAGTTTTCCCAATAATTTTTATCAAATAATGAGTTCTTATCCCAGAAGGTAATGTCTTTGGAAATGTCAAACAGTAGATTATTATAGTAATTTACAACTATTAGAAGAATACTTTTGAACCAGCAAGTCATTCTATTGTTCTGCAATAAGTAGTACTTTGATTTTGAATTTTCTAACATTCATGTATATCTTCATAGTAAGATCTGATTGAATCTTAGGTTCTAGAGTTTAGAGGAGATGAGTTTTGACTGTACTTATAAGTAGAGTGGTCTGAGTGCACCCATCAAAAAAAAACATGAGGCAGTACCCACTGGGATATACTATTACTGGAGATTTAATGTCACTTTTTAGACATGCCATTGATTTTCTTTTACTTGTTGAAATATCAGAGAAGACAGTCATATGGGCTCTGAATTATCTTTCCTATTTTTATTTCCAATTCACTTGTTTTGGATGTCAAGTATGCTTTCCCCTCCCACCCCTAAACCCCACATCCAGTCAAATACTTAACCATATTATTTATTTAGATTAAATTATCCAGAACCTCTTGGGGTAGAGCCAAGTTGGTGACATGAAACTAGCATACTCCCAAAGTTTTCCATATAAAACATTAAATGAAGATTCTACCAGACATTAAAGCTACAGATTGTACAGAAAGACCTAAAGAAGTTTTCAACTCTAGACATCATGGAAAATCTTCAGTGAAATTCTGTCTCTTCTTGGAGAAAATCTAAGTCTAACTTGGTAGGAGAACGGGAAAGCCAGCTAGAGGCTTTTAGCCACAGTGCAGCCCAAGCTCCAACAACTAGATAACAGCATTTGGTCCCTGGGGGCACCTGGGCCCATGGAAACAGTGGCAGTTTCCAGACCTCTAAATCCAGGGATTATAAAGCATATTTGAGAAGCTTAGCAGTAAAACTCAGTCACAACAGAATGAGTGTAGAGTACAGGCCATCACAGGCCTTAATGCAGCCCCAGCCCTGGGAACCAAGAGCAGACCTGGGAGTCACTCAACAGGGAGCTTCCCAGCAGCTACTTCTAGTGAGCTCAGGTCATAGATGGTAAGGGAGACAGAGGACATTATCTTTACTATCTATCCCTGAGCAAGGAATCTGTGGTTTTGCCCATTCTCAGATCCTGATCACAGTCTGTGCCACCAGTCTCAGGAAAAGGAGATTTACTATCCTAATAAAGCAGATATTCTCCTCATGACTCCAGGGCAGAGGAGTGTGATTGTGGTCATCCACAGACCAGAGCACAGACCAGGATAGCAAACAGAGCCTCTCAAGTAGTTGAAGGAATTGAAGTCTGTGGGAGGTGTCCCTGAAGACAAATGCAAAACCCCTTAAAAGCTTGAGAGAATGTTTCCTCTACTCTGGAAGCAGAACTCCACCTTAACAAAGAATTAAAATCAAGTCAAAGATTGGAGAAATGAGCAAACAACAGAAGAAAAAAAATGATCATAGACAATTACTTTGTTGCTATGGAGGATCAAAATACACAATCAGAAGATAACAAAGTCAAAACTCCTACATCCAAAGCCTCCAAGAAAAGTATGAATTGCTATTAGGTTATGGAAGAGTTCAAATAAGAATTTAAAAATCAAGTAAGGAAGATAGAGGAAAAATTGGGAAGAGAAATGAGAACAATGCAGGAAAATCATTTAAACCAAGTCAGCATCCTGGTGAAGGAATTACAAAAAAGTATTAAAGAAAATAGCATCTTAAAAACCAGTTTGGGGGTGGCTAGGTGGTGCAGTGGATAGAGCACTGGCTCTGGAGTCAGGAGTTCCTGTGTTCAGATCTGGCCTTAGACACTTAATAATTACCTAGCTGCATGGCCTTGGGCAAGCCACTTAATCCCATTGCCTTGCAAAACCCTAAAAAAACAGTTTGAGTCAATTGGAAAAAGTAAACCATAAGGCCAATGAGGAGAAGAATGCCTTAAAAAGCAGAATTGACCAGATAGAAAAGGAAATACACAAGCTCTCTAAAGAAAATAATTCCTTAAAATGTAGAATGGAGTGAAAGGAAGCTGATGACTTTGTGAGAAATCAAGAAACACTAAAACAAAACTGAAAGAATGAAATACTAAAACTCAGAGTTCAGATAACTAGAACAACTGTATTAGACTAGCTCATTATTATCCCCATTCAGAGGAAGAAAAACAAAAACAAAACAAGACTCAAAAAAACCCCTTCATAATCTGATGAATACTTTATAGTAATTATCTCTTATGTATCTCTTTCCCTTAATCCTAATTTCTCATATTGAAAATTACTTGTTTGTAAACATGCTTATCAAAATATTTATGTACAATGCTAATCTGATTGTTTGCCACTGTGGGAAGGGAGGGTGGAAGGAAATTTTGTGACTTAAAATTGCACATGTACATATTGATGAAAATAAATAAATGAATTGAAAAAAAACTATAAGAAAATGTGAAATATCTCATTGGAAAAATAGAAAACCTAGAATACCAATCCAGAAGAGAAAATTTAAAAATTATTTTACTACTTGGGGCAGCTAGGTGGTGCAGTGGATAGAGAACTGGCCCTGGAGTCAGGAGGTCTTGAGTTCAAATCCAAACCTCAGACACTTAATAATTACCTAGCTGTGTGGCCTTGGGAAAGCCACTTAACCCCATTTGCCTTGCAAAAAAACCTAAAAAAAAATATTGGACTATTTGAAAATCAGGATCAAAAAAAAAAGACCCTAGACTTCAATTTGCAAGAAATTCTCCAGGAAAATCGCACTGATATCCTAAAAGCAATGGGTAAATAGAAATTGAGGGAATTCACCGATCACCTCCTGAAAAAGATCCTAAAATGAAAAGTGTCAGAAATATTATAGCTAAATTGAAGAACTTCTAAGTCAGGGAAAAAATATTACAAGCAGTCAGAACATAATAATTCAAATATTTTGGGACTGTAGTCAAGATTTAGCAGTTTTTATATTAAGCACTCGTAGGGCTTGATGTGTGTTCATGTGAAAGGCCAAGGAGTTTGGATTACAATTAAAAATCAACTATCCAGGAAAACTAAACATTCTCTTTCAGAGGAAAAGATGGACATTCAATGAAATAGGGACCTTCCAAACTTTCCTGATGAAATGACCAAAATTGAACAAAAAAGTTTCATCTTCAAGAACAGGATTCAGATGAAGCATAGAGAACATTTATAGGAAGCTCAAATTATGAGGGAAATAATGATGTTAAACTGCTTATATTCCTGCATGGGAAGATAATACTGATAATTCATATGAACCTTCTTATTTATTAGGCCATCTAGAAAGAGCAAATATAGACAAGGCACAGGAAGGAATTGAATTTGAAGGTATAACATATTAAAAAGAGTTAATGGGTGAGAAAGGAATGTACTAGAAAATAGGAAAAGGAGAGACGGAATGGGTTAAGTTATTTCATAGGAAAGAGTCAAGGAAAAGCTTTTGCCATGGAGTAGAAGAGGGTGAAGGGGGAGGGGGAGTGAGTGATCACTTATTTTTTAGGTTTTTGCAAGGCAGTGTGGCTAAGTGGCTTGCCCAAGGCCACACAGCTAGGTAATTATTAAGTGTCTGAAGCTGGATTTGAACTCAGGTATTCCTGACTCCAGGACCAGTGCTCTATTCACTGCACCACCTAGCCACACCTGAGTGATCACTCTTATTGGAAGTTGCTCAGAGAGGAAATTACACATTCAATTAGGGATAGCAATCTATTCTGCCTTAGGGGAAAATAGGACAGGAAAGGGATGGGAGAAATGGGACAAGGGGAGGGGAAGATGATGTATGTGATAGCAGAGAGGAAAGATTATGGGGGAGAGTGGTGAGATACAGCACATATTTGAGGAGGGACAGGGTGCAAGTAAAGAGAAAATAAAATGAATTGGAGTTGCGGGAATAGGATGGAGGGAAATAAAATTAGCAACTGTAGGAAAAAATATTGAAGCAATTTCTCTGATGGACTTATGCTAGAGAATGCAATCCATCCCAAAGAAAGAACTGATGGTATCCTAATAAAGACTGAAGTACACTTTTTCTCACTTTATTTTTCTTGAAGCTTCTCTTTCTAAGTGGGGGGGGGGATCATATTTATATTTACAAGATGGTTACTGCAGTAATGTTTTTCATGTGTAGACATTTTTAAACCTATACTTAGTAACTTGTTTTCTCAATGTGGGGAATGTGGTGGGAGGAAGGGAGAGAATTTTAAAGTTAAAGTTTTGGAAGTAAATATTGAAACTTGCTTTTGCTTGTAGTTAGGGTGAAAAAATTAAAAGTAAACTTTAAAAAACTAAATTAAACTGGATAAAGAATGTAACTTTTCAAAAACAAAATCAATCAGCAGGACAAGGAATGCAACTCATCTAGAACTCAAATTGTCCAACTGGAAAAGGAATGGAACTCAGCAAAAAGTAGTTAACCATCTAGAATTGGAATCACAAAATCTAACTAAAAAAATGAGACCCTCAGAATTAGAATTGGACAAATATAAACATGAATCTTTGAGTCACCAAGATTCCATCTAACAAAATTGCAAGCCTGAAAAAAAATGAAGAAAATATAAAGTGTCATTTAGGAGAAACAAACCACCTGAAAAATAAATACAGGAGAGATAAATTACAAATTATTGACCTACCAAAAAGCCCAACTCAAAAAAAGAGCCTGGAAATTATTTTTCAGGAAATTATCAGGGAAAACTATGTTCATATACTAGATCAAGAGGACAAAATAGTCCTTTAAAGAATACACAGAACACCTCCAGAAAGAGAACCCAGGATAAAAACTCCAAGGACTATGATAGCAAAATTCCAGAATTCTCAAATAGTGGGGAAAATATTTTAAGAAATAATTTAATTCAGAGAGCTAGGACAATTCTATTAGATCAGCTATGGGCTATGATATTCCCATCCTGAGGAAGAAAACCAAAACAGACACATAAAAAAAAAACAAAACAGCTTTTTAGAATCTGCTGAAGACTTTATAAAAATTGTCTATGTATCTTTTCCCCTTGATCCTAATTCTTCCTACGGAAAATAACTAATACTAATCTGTAAACATATTTATCAAAATATGTATATAGGATGATAATCTGACAGTTTGCCACTGAGGGGAGGGACGTGGGAAGGGGAGCATGGGAGAAAATTTTACAAGTTGAAAATTCGCATGTGCAAATGGATGAAAATGAATAAATAAATTTTTAAAGAAGAAATAATATAAATACAAAGAATTAACAGAATTACACAGGATTTATCTGTGTCAACATTAACAAATCAGAGGGCCTGGAATAGGATATTTCTGAGGGTTGTATTCTGAGGAATTCAACCAAGAATTTATGACCCTGCTAAATTCAGCATATACTATCAGGGTGAAAAGATGGATGTTCAATGAAATAGAAGACTTTCAAAATTTCCTGATAAGAAGATCATAATTGAACAGAAAATTTGATCTTCAAATATAAGACCCAAGAGATACATAAAAAAGTAAATGGAAAAGGGAAATACAAAATGTTAGTCAATAACATTAAATTACATACAATCCTACAAGAGAAGATAGCACCTGCAATTCTTGAAAACTGTATTTCTCTTAGTATAGTTAAGGGGTCGAATATAATTGAAAAGATTGTGCTTATATTATATTAGCATGTTTGGTTGTCCTTTGTTATTGAAGAAGACCAAAATGGCATCATCATGTTTGAGACAGATTACGATGCATCTACTGTGGGTGATAAGATGAACATGAAGTCAGAATGCTCTGTGTTAGTTCTGGCACAAATAGTCCAGGTGTATAACTGGAATGTTTACTTTAAAATTATGTACCTCACATTTCCTTTGAGATACATTAATTCTATCTTGCTACTAGAGCTCAGCACTTTTTCTTTTCTTTTTATAAATATTTTCTTTTCCAATTATATACAATAGTATTTTTGTAAGACTTTTGAATTTAATTTAAGTTTTGAATATTACAAATTTCCCCCTCCTTCCCTTTCCTTTCTCCCATCTCACCACAGAACTCATTCTGATAATCTTTACTTTGTTTCCATGCTAGACACTGATCAAAATTGAAGTGTTGAGAGAGAAAAATCATATCCTTGAGGAGAAAATAACATATTAGAGATAGCAAAGTTAGATTGTACATAAGACACTTTGAAAAAAATTGAAGATAATAGACTGAATTTTGTTTAAACCCCACAATACTTTCTCTGGATACAAATGCTATTCTCCATCTCAGTTACTCTAAAATTGTACCTGACTATTGAACTGATTGAATGAGCAAGTCCATTAAGGCTGATCATCAGCCCCCCCCCCCCGCCATGTTGCAGTTAGGGTGTACAATGTTCTTTTGGGTCTGCTCATCCCACACAACATCAATTCATGCAAGTCTTTCCAGGCTTTTCTGAAATCCCACCCCTCTTGGTTTCTAATAGAACAATAGTGTTCCATAACATACATATACCACAATTTGTTCAATCATTTCCCAATTGATGGACATTCACTCGATTTCCAATCTTTGCTACCACAAAGAAGGTTGCTATAAATATTTTTGTAAAAGTGATACTTTTTCCCATTCTCAGCACTTTTTCCTGATGAGGGCACCTCATACTGGGTAGTCCTGTAACAGTGTCTCCTTTGCCTTACAATCAATTCTAAAGTTCTTAAGAAAGAACTTTAGGGTGTCCCAGTATTTAGAGTACTTAGAGACTCTATATAGAAGTGACTTTACTAGATAAATTGTGATTTGTAGTATCACAGGAGCAGAAGGTGGAACCTACTTAGAAGAAAGTCATCTTAATTCATACTTTAGTTAACAAGGGTTTTAGGTCCCTGGTTGAGGTGCTAAAGGGACAGTGAAAAAAATGTGCCAGATAATTTACCTGAAGAGGTTTGAAGGGCTATGGCTGGAGTATTATAATGTTGGAGGGAGAGACTACTTACAGGAAATGGACATGACTACATCATGAAGAGATTTTGTTTTGCTTGACACTTTGGTTGCAGTTGGAGGGAATATGCTTAGAGGAGATATAAATAGTTCATGAAGTGATTTTGCATTACATGATACTTTGGCTCATGAAGATTTTGTATTCATAAAGGGTACTTGAAAAGGGAGTAAGACATAAAGGGAATGAAGTGATTCATGACGCGAGAAGTATATTTGAGACAGAAGAGGGAGGGTAGTTAGTGACTATGATGCTACCTATCAATAACTCAAACAATCAAGGAATTAATCAATCAACCTATGAAAATAGTTCTTCTATCAGGTCAGATAAAAGAAGTCTATTTTGATGAAGGGGATGTTATAACAAGACTGGTTTAAAACAACAAAAAATAAAAAGGACTATGCCAGGAGAAGATTGGATATTAGTGGATAAATAACACAAAGAGAATGTTAGTCTAAGTTTTATCAAAGTAGAGGAAAAGAGGGAAGGTGTGAAAATTCAATAAATCCTACCCAATTGATGTGGCCAAGAGAGGGAATAACATACATCTCCAAATGGGTTTAAAAATCCATCCTGCCAATATAAAATAAACCCCCATAAATCCTCAACATTTCTATATATGGCTAGCAAGATACAGCAGAAAGAGCTAGAAAGAGAAATCCCACTTAAAGTAACCTCAGGCAATATAAAATATCTGGAAGTCTATCTGCTAAGACAGACTCAAAAACTTTTTAAAAACAATTACAAAACAATTCCCATTCAAATAAAATCAGATTGAAATATCTGGGCAAAGATCAACTGTTCATGGATAGGTTGAGCTGATATGATAAAAATGACAGTGCTATCAAACTATTTGTTTAGTGCTCCACCAATCAAAATTCCTGAAAAATAATTTAATGAGTTAGATAAATTTGTAAGTAAATTTATATGGAGAAATAACAAGTCAAGAATTTCCAGGGATTCAATGAAAAAAAAATGAAGAAAGAAGATGACTTAGCCTTTCTAGATCTAAAATTATATTATAAAGCATTAGTCATCAAAACTGTCTTGTATTGGCTAAGAAACACCGTAGTGGATCATTGAAATAGACTAGGTACAATAGCAGGAAATTATTATAGTAATCTCATTTGATAAACTCAGATTGCAGCTTGTTGGGATAAAAATTCTCTCTTTGATAAAAATTTTTGGGGAAATTGGAAGTTAGTATGGAAGAAATTTAGACCAACACTTCACACCCTATACCAAGATAAGATTCAAATGGATATAGGATTTATACATAAAAACAATATTATAAGCAAACTAGAAGATCAAGTTTACCTGTCAGATCTATGGAAAGGGAAGCAGTTTATGGCCAAAGAAGAGATGGAGAACATCATTAAAAACAAACTAGATAATTTTGATTACATTAAATTAAAAAGCTTTTGCACAGACAAAACCACTGTAACCAAGATCAAAAGAAATGTAGTAATTTGGGAGATAATTTTTGCAACTAATATTTCTGACAAAGGAATCATTTCTAAAATATACAGAGAACTGAGTCAAATTTTCAGAAAAACAAGCCATTCTCCAATTGGCAAATGGTCAAAGGATATGCAAAGGCAATTTACAGCTGAGGAAATCAAAGCAATCTGTAGTCATATGAAAAATTGCTCCAAATCATTACTTATTGGAGAAATGCAAATTAAAGCATCTCTGAGATACCACCTTACAACTCTCAGACTGGCCAATATGACCAGAAAGGACAATGATCAATGGTGCAAGGAATGTGGGAAATCTGGCACACTAATACATTGTTGATGAAGCTGTGAACTCATCCATCCTTTATGGAGAACAATTTGGAATTATGCCCAAAGGGCAGCAAAAATGTGCATAGCCTTTGATCCAGCAATATCAATAATGAAGAGATTGTGAAAAAGGGTAAAAACATTACTTGGACAAAAATATTCATAGAAGCCCTATTTGTGGTGGCAAAGATTTGGAAATTAAGTGAATGTACTTCAAGTGAGGAATGGCTTAAAAAACTGTGATATATGTATATCATGGAACACTATTGTTCTAATGGACACCAGGAGTGATGGGAATTCAAGGAAACCTGGAAGGATTTGCATGAACTGATGCTGATTGAGATGAGCAGAACCAGAGAAACATTGTACACTCTAACAGCAACATGGGGTTGATGATCAACCTTGATGGACTTGCTCATTCCATCAGTGCAACTATCAGGCACAATTTTGGGCTGTCTGCAATGGACAACACCATCTGTATCTAGAGAAAGAACTGTAAACTTTGAAAAAAAAAACAAAGACTATTACGTTCAAAGTAGGAAAAAACCAGTTATCTTATCATGTAATTTTACTATCTCAAACTATTTTTCTTCCTAAAGGATATTATTTCTCTTTCATCACATTCAATTTTGATCAATGTATACCATGGAAATGATGTAAAGACTAACATAATGCCTTCTGTGGGGGGTGAAGGGAGGGAAGCAAGAATGGGGGAAAATTTTTAAACTCAAAATAAATGAAATATTTCTTTAAAAAATCCATCCTACCCTACAGGGAGATATTGGAGTAAAAGGAACAAAAAGAGAAGGATAAAGGGAAGGAAAATATATGAATGAAAATAAATTTAGAATTTACAAGAAAAGTTAAAAGGGAAAGGCAGCAAAAAAATTGGTGAGGAGCAATATGAGGAAAAGTGAGAAAAAAAATAAAAATAGAGAAAGATAACATCGATAGAAATGCATAATTAGCAATTTAACTGGAAATGTCAATGAGATGAACTCTCCCATAAAATGGAAGTGGATAGCAAAACAGATTAAAAAAACAGAATCCGATCATATGTGGTTTACAAGAAAAACATTTGAAGCAGAGAGCTACACATAGCTTAAATGTAAAAGGCTGGAGTAAAATATATTTTCTTCAGTGGAGGTAAAAAAAATCAGAGGTGTAGTCCTGATCTCAGAAAAAGCAAAATCAAAAATAGATTTCATTACAAGTAATAGGGAAGGGGCAGCTAGGTGGTGCAGTGGATAAAGCACCGGCTCTGGAGTCAGGAGTACCTGAGTTCAAATCTGACCTCAGATAATTAATAATTACCTAGCTGTGTGGCCTTGGGCAAGCCACTTAACCCCATTTACCTTGCAAAAATCCTAAAAAAAATCCCCCAAGTAATAAGGAAGGAAACTACATCTTCTTAAAAGGCATCATAGACAATGACGTTATATCATTATTAATCATATATGCACCTAGTAGTATAGCATCCAAAGTCTTAGAGGAGATAGTGAGTGAATTATAAGGAGACATAGTTAGCAGAACCATAATAGTGTGAGACTTCAAACACGCTCTCTCAGAAGTAGATAAATCCAACCAAAAATTAAACAAGAAGGAAGATAAGTAAGTGAATAAAATCATAGAAAACAGATATGATATACCTCTGAAAACTCAATGGGTAGAGAAAAGAATGTATCTTTTTCTTTGCAGTACATGGCACTTTTACGAAAATTGACCATGTACTAGTGCATGAAAACATTATAATCAAATGCAGAATGGCAGAAATAATAAATGCACACTTTTCAGATCATGATGCAAAAAAATTACATAACATAAAGGGTCATGGAAAGATAAATAAAAAACTAATTGGAAACTAAATAACTTAATTTTAAACAATGAGAGAATCAAACAGTAAATCATAGAAATAATCATACCAAAATTTATGGAATGCAATCAAGGCAGTTTTGAGTGTAAATTTATATCTGTAAATGCTTAAAGAAAGAACATAGAGAAGGGAAATCAATGAATTGGATATGCAACTAAAAAAAGGTAGAAAGAGAACATTTTAACTATCCCCAAGTAAACAGCAAATTAGAAATTCTGAAAATAAAGGGAGAGATGCATAAAACTGAAAATAAGAAAACCATTGATCTAATAAATAAGAGTTGGTTTATAAAAAAATTAAATAGATTAACCTTTAGTTAATCTGATTTTAAAAAGTGAAGACAATAAAATATAGTATCAAAAATTAAAAGGGTGAACTAACTACCAATGATGAGGAAATTAAAGAGAAAATTCAGAGCTATTTTTCTGTACTGTATGGAAATAAATTTTCTATACTATGTGAAAAACATAAATATTTACAAAAATAAAATAAAATACTTAAATAACCCCATTTCATAAAAAAATTGAAGAAACCAACAAAGAACTCCCTAAGAAAATGTTTCCTGGTCCAGATGAATTTACAAAAGATTCTATCATATTTTTAAGGAACAATTATTTCCTCTTCTACATAAACTATTTAAAAAATAAGAGAAGGAGTTCTATTAAATTCTTTATATGACACCAATATTGTGCTGTTATCTAACCCGGGAAGAACCAAAAATCCCCTTAATGATCATTGAAGCAAAAATCATATATAAAATTTAGCAAGGAGATTATAGCACATAATTCCCAGGATAATACACCAGAATCGAGTAGGATTTATACCAGGTAGACAGATATGGTTCAAAATTAGAAAAACACTAAACATAATTGAACATATCAATAGCAAAAACCAACAGATATCATATTATCTCAGTTGATGCTGAAAAAAACTTTGATAAAATACAACATCCGTTCCTATTTAAAACACTAGATACTATAAGAATAAATGGACTTTCCTTTAAATTAAGATGCACTATCTATCTAAAACCATTAAAATATTAAATATTATGGGGATAAACTCAGAGTATTTCCAACAAGCCTAGGGTGAAACAAGAATGCCCATTATCTACATTACTATTCACTTTAGTATTCAAAATTTAACCTTTAGCAATCAGAGAAGAAAAAGAAATTCAAGGAATAAGAATTGGCAATGAGGAAGTAAAGTTTTTACTCTTTAGAGATGATATGATATGATGATGCTCTTAGAGAAACCTAGAAAATCATTTAAACAATTACTTGAAATATTTAACAAATTCAGCAAGTAGCAGGATATAAAATAAACTCACAGAAATCATCAGCATTTCTATATATCAACAACAAATCCCAAGAATAAGAGAGAGAAAGAGAAATTCCATTTAATGTACCTGCAGACATATTTAGGAATATTTAGGAATTTATCTCCCAAGGCAAACCCAGAAATTGTATGAACACAATTATAAAGCATTTCTCAACCAAATAAAGTCATATCTAAACAGCTGGGAAAATGTCAATAGTTCATGGTTAGGTCAAGTTAACATAATAAAAATGACAATTCTATCCAAATTAAATTACTTATTTAGTGCCATACCAATAGAGCTACCAAATAGTTATTTTACTGAACTAGGAAAAATGGTAACAAAATTCATCTGGAGTAACAAAAGTTCGAGAATAGCAAGGAAGCTGATGAAAAAAATAATGTAAAGGAAGGTGACCTATCTATACCACATTTAAAACTAATACTGTAAAGCAGTCACCATCAAAACTGTCTGGTACTGTTTAAGAAATAGAGTAATGGATCAGTGGATTAGGAGTGGTTCAAAATGACTACAATGATTTACTGTTTGACAAACCCAAAGGCATTAACTTCTGGGATAAGAATTCACTATTTGACAAATTTGTTGGGAAAACTAGAATATAGTATGGCAAAAACTAGGCACAGATCCACATTTCATATCCTATACACAAGTAGCATTAGAATGGGTACAGGATTTAGACATAAAGTGGGACACTGTACATAAATTAATAGATCAAGAAATATTATGTCAGACCTATGGAAAGGCAACAAATTTATGACCAAGCAAAAAAATAGAGTACATTATAAATTGAAAAATTGATAATTTTTAACTTTAAATTATAAAAGGTTTTTCACCAGTAAAATCAATGCTGTCAAAATTAGAAGGAAAACAGGAAGCTGGGAAATAATCTTCATTAACTAGGTGCTCTGATAAATGTCTCATTTCTAAAATATATAGAGAATTGCATCAAATTTATAAGGTTACAAATTATTCCCCATTGGATAAATGGTCAAAGGCTGTTCAGTTGTCAACTGAAGAAATACAAACTCTCTCTCTCTCTCTCTCTCTCTCTCTCTCTCTCTCTCTCTATATATATATATATATATATATATATATATATATATATACACATTTGAAAAAATGCTCCAAATCATTATTGATTAGAGAAATACAAATCAAAACAACTCTGAAGTTTCACCTCACACCTATCAAATTAGCTAAGATATCAAAAAAGGAAAATGATCCATCTTGGAAAGGTTGTAGGAGGATTGGGGCATTAATGCATTACTAGTGGAGTTGTGAACTGATCCAACCTTTCTGGAGAGCAATACGGATACCCAAATAGCAACAAAACTGATCATACCCAGCAATTCCAATACTAGGCCTATATCCAAAAGAAATCATAAAAATTGGGAAGAGTACCACATCTTCCAAAATGTTCCTAGTAGCTCTTTATGTGGTGGCAAAGAATTGAGGGGATGCCCATCAATTGGGGAGTGGTTGAACAAGTTATGGTACATGAAAGTTATATATTACTCTTCTATGAGAAATCATAAATAGCCAAACTCTACAGAAGCATGGAATGAATTACAGGATCTGATGCTGAGCAAAGGAAGCAGAACAAAGAGAACATTCTGCACATTAATGTCAACATTGTGAGTTGATCAACCATGATGTATTCAGCTCCTCTCAGCAGTTCAGATGTAGGAGAACCCTATTAGATTGGCTATGGACAATGCTATTCCCATCTAGAGGATGAAAAGCAAAACAAAGGAAAAAGCCTACAAAATCTAAATGAGCACTAAGTTCACATTTTAAAATTTTCTCATTTTTTTTCCATCTTATCTTATGGTTTTCTTTCTTTTCCCCTAGTCTTAATTTCTCATACAGAAAATGACTAAATTGTAAACACATTAAACAGAAATGCAATCTTCCATTTTTCTCAATGTTCACCAGACTGTTTGCCATTGAGGGGAGGGGAGATGAGAAGGGAGGGTGGAAGGAAATTATGTAACTTAAAAATATGTATATGCATGTAAATTAATGTTGAAAAGTTTAATAACATGTCTTTGCAAAAAATAAAATATCATTTGGGAAAGAAAGAAAAAGGAACAAAAGATTCCCTACTCCTGAGCTACGGGAAAGAAGTACTGTCTTTTTTAGTTATGGTCAGTCTTTCATGAATAGTGTAGAATGGAGGAACAACAGGAAAAGCTAGGGATGCTTTTGGCATCAGTAAATGATTAAGAAAGCTGCTAGCCAGAGAGCTAGTACAACTGTATTAGACTGGGTATGGACAATGTAATCCCCATCCAGAGGAAAAAACAAAACAAAAACAAAAAAAAACACCCTTCAGAATTTGAGGAATACTTAATAAAAATGGTCTCATTTGTATCTCTTTCCCTTAATCCTAATCTCATACCAAAAATGATTTTCATCAAAAAATATTTAGGTACAATAAACTGAGGGGAAGGGGTTGGGAAGGGAGGGTGGAAGGGAATTTTGTAGCTTAAATATTTACATATGCATATGGATGAATGTTTAAAAAACCCAATATAATAGATGAACTTTAAGAAAAGCAGAAGGTATTCCACGAAGAACTATATAATTCTACCTTTGAGTCCTTGAAGAAGGCTTACTGGCCCCCTGCCCCCAGCCCATGCCCATTCTCCCTCATCTCAACCTCCAGAATACAAGGAGGAAAGAGAAGTTCAGGAACTCCTATCAGGACTTGGGGTTGCTGAGAATCTGGAGCAGAAGGAGTAGCCTCTGTATTGGGGGCAGGAAAGGCAAAGTAGGTATTTGCTTTTTACTCAGCATATTTAACAGAATTAGGACATAGCTTCAGGGCTGAAGTTTCATCCCAGAGAGGTTAACCATCATACTTAGTATGATGAGAGGAATATTGTTGAGAGGTAGGATTTATGTTCTAAAGATGGAAAGAGCATGGTAATGTGCAAATGTGGGTCAATATGAAGAGAATGGCAGAAGAGGAATAGAAAGATGACATATGGGAAAGGGGAAGGATTGGAACTACCATTTGAACTTGGTATAAAACTAATTAGAAGTGACAGCAACATAGATGAGAGTCTGACCCTAAATGGAACACTTCCAGAAAAAGGACAGTCATTTTGCTCACCTTATCTATCTTATATTTCTCATAAATCTAATTCCTCAGACTCTTTGGGGCCTTCACTACTACAACCACCAATATATGCAAGAAAGTAAGTCAAGCTTATTACCTTCTAGAGCCTCTTAGTCAGTGGTCTTGAGCAATTCTCCTTTCCTATTATTCCATTCCCATGGAGGTTCAAAGAAACCTCTCCCACATAGAGTGAAGTAAGGGATAAGCTAGAAAAGAGTGATTATTTATTTTAGAGAAAGGGTAAGATAAAAGAAGTAGCTAGTCAGAAAGACCTGAGTTCAAATTTGGCCTTGGACAATAGCTATCTACGTGACCCTGACTAGATCACTTAACTTTTCTAAGTCTCAGTTTCCTTATCTGTAAAAAGAGGACAATAAGAAGATTTAGTTCCCAATATTATTGGAAAGTTAAAATTATCTGTAAAATGCTTTGCAAACCTTTAGCACTTTATATATTTTAGCTATTATTTTTATTGATGCAACCAATATTCTTCCACTGCTAGTTTATTTGTGACCAGGTCAATTCATATACATCAGGTATTTAAGATTCATGCAGCAAAATCTTATCTTCAAGATTTTTGAGACATTTTTATCACACTTCATTGGATTCTTGTCTTTTATCACTTATATCAGTCAACAGATCCTGCCACCAGGCATTCTTAGACAGCTAAGGCAAAGAAGTATGACTCAGTGATGAAATCTTTACATATATTATTGCTCTGTTGGGTGATGGATAACTCTCAGCTGTGCAATAAGCTTGTAATTCAGATACTGAGGTGATATATAGATTTACATATAGATATTCCATATCATCTATCTCTCTATCATACCTGACCAGTATTGCAACCCATCTCTAGCAAGTAGCATACAAATTGTCTGGGGATTTATCTATGATAGTATGGAGTTCAGGCCCAAGAACTCCACTTTGTACATGGAGTAGACAAGATATGATGACCACCACTCCCTTGAAACAGGACCATAAAAGACAAACTACTCACTTTGACTTGATTAGATCAACATTTGTTATGTGTGAGGAAACTAGCCAAATTTCTGAAAGCTTGTCCACAATTGTTCATTCCTCTGTCTAAGGAACTTTACATTTTTTGTCTTCCGACTTCTGGGTCTTTTCAATCAAATATAAACAAGTGACATCTTACAAGCATTTATCAATGGCACCACAGTTCTAAATAAATTTGTGAAAATAACTTCCATATCCTCTAAGAGTCTTTAGTTCTTCAAGGTTTTGAGATATATTAACTAAGTCAGAACCACTTCTATATTATTTTTCCCCGAGTCAGTGTTCTGCACAACCTGTACTTGAAACTTCAGATAATTTACTTTAAGCCAATCCAATCTTTTTACTAGATTCTCCTTATATTCTTTTGATCTTTCTAAAGTCAATTTGGTCATCAGCTCTTTCAGTAGATTCTTACTCCTTTATCAGTTTTTTTTTTTGGTCAAGTAACAATTATCTCTGAGATGCTTGGATCATAAATTATATTTAAACTGGTAAAAATCCAGCTGATTAATTGAAAACTCTATGTTTTCCTCTAGTAGTATCCACTGCTAAAGTACAATAATGAAGGTTTCTGATCATTTAGGAGAAAATTTAGACATTCTCTACTCTTAGCATTGTACATTTTGGTTCTCTTGTTTTAAGAGCAATGCTCCATGTCTATAAGTTTCATTCTATTTTTGTTTTGGGAGAAATAATTAATTTTTGAGCTCATGTGGTAGATAACTGCTATCAAAATATATCAGCTCCAATGTATAAATTAGGGAAGGTAAAAACCTGTTTTATTTTGCTAAGTACGAGGTCAAGAGAAAAATCTTCCTAAACACTTATTGTGATTCTAACAAATATATAGACAAAACCTCATTAGAGTGACAGAAATTATTTTCTTACATATTCAATTTTGAACAATAACTTAGACTACAAACATTTTTAAAAAGATTCATAATTGCATGCTTCCTTCTATGTCATAAAAGTTAAAGAGACTTGGCTAAACAGATTCATAAGCTTATACATCCTCAAAGAAAACACAAGTGCAGTTGATAGAGCACCAGCTGTAGAATCAGGAGGACCTGAGTACAAATTTGACCTAAGATGCTTGATATTTACTAACTGTGAAATCCTTGGGCAAGTCATTTAATCCTGATTTCCTCACATCTAATCATCTTGATTCACATCTGACCACTAGATCTACATGGTTCTGGAAGAGAAAGTGAGGCTGGTGACTTAGCACAGCACCGCATCGCTCAAATTCAATTCATATGCATGCCATTACATCACCTCCTTGATTTCATGGTTTACTTTGAGGAAGTAAGATAAACATCATCATCATCATCATCATCATCATCATCATCAATATCATCCTCATCATCATCATAGATATATTAAGTCAGGTTGCAGATTAAATCACATCAGATGGGCTAATCAAAAGGGGGAAATTACCCATCAACAACATAACCAAGGTTTTGGGGACACATTATATCCTTCCTCTGACTTCTTATCTGAGGAATGTTTGAAGTCTTTAGTATATTTTCACACCCATGGTGCATGTCAGATCTATAGATCATAACTAAAAGAAACAGATCTGATTCCCCCAAATAGAAAAAATGTGAATATATCACCAGTATGAGTTACTGAACTCTATGATACTGCAAGTTATTGTCAGTTCTTTGAGATTATTACCAATAAAGGAATCTTGATTGCACAAATTCTTGCTTGTGGTCTATATGTTTTTCATAGGTTAAGCATTGTTTCTTTTTCAGTTTTTTAGTGGTAACCTAAAATAAATCCAATCTTCTTGTCCTTTGATTTACTTTTCAGTCATGTGTGTCATTTTTGGCTATCATTTTCCATGCATATAGAATGATATTGTTCAAACTGAGTAAAAACCATGCCAGTCAATCACATCAGTATTAAGTCTTACCCAGGAGGGTGTAAATACTTTTCTGAGAATCGTATCTTAAGCCTTAATTGCTAGTCTCAGAACTGACCACAGGTAAGCTTCTCATTGGAACGCAAGGAATCTAGCTCTCACTTGATTACTGTAGTACTCTGCGAGCCAGAAATAATGTGTGACTTATATATAGGTAAGTTATTTGTTTTCATCATGGATTACCTAATTTTGCCATTTCCCATAGGATGTATCCACTTTCTAGCTACAACCAAATAGCTCAGGGAAACTTTCTTCTAGGAACAGGGATATGGATTAGCCATATTCACAAATGAGCTGTTAATGACAAATTCTTGCCTCAGTTCCAAAGTCTTAATATGAGGCTTCTAGTAGAGATGTAAATCTACCCCATAACTATCATGATTGGTTTTCCCACTTTACTCATGAAGGCTCCTCAGATAGTAGATTGCAAGCCAGTTCCTAGACCCCATTCCTACATTGATTTTTAAGGAATTTTCCAGGGCTGAAATGATCCTAGAAATTCATATAACATATGTGTAATGGATTTTCCATATTATATTTCACTATAAATTCTTCTGCATCCCCTAACTCTTTTACTATATCCTTTAATATTTCATATTATCCTCATTTTTAATACATAGGCTAGTTCCCTAATGTGGTGGAAGAAATCTCTGTCATGTAAGCAATACTAGTTTTCTTTTTTTTTTCCTTAAAAGGTATGGAAACAATCTTGGAGACTTAATTTACTAAAGTTCAAACTGTTGACATAGTTTCCTGGTAGCTTTAGTTTAAAACCAACCATGAGGAAATAAGAATAGTTTTCCATCATGCTTGACAGAATGCCAACATGGTCAATACTGTGCCAGGAAAGAGTCTCACTCAAGGCAATCAATGTTGAATACTTGCTAAGTATTTTTCTATGCTATAGTTAAGGAAACATTCTTTTGTCAATTGTTTTATGGTCTGTGTATATCTAATTTCTTTCTAACTCCAAACCTGAATCACTCAGCTCCCTTGAATTAAAACATGGTTTATTATAGCTATGGATATGAATGTATATTAAATAATAATACGTTAAACATTCACCATTTATATTTTCAGAAGACAGTATTCAATCAATTTCAATTGAATAATAACGTCCAAAGCTAGACAGCAAAGCGTTCAAAAAAATGAAAAGAAAGGGAAAAAGTGGCACCAATTATAAACAATCTTCTCAAAGAGTTTCACCATTTAAGCAAGAAGAGTTATAGGATGTTAGCTAGTGGAGATGGACAGATAAGTGAGAATTTTTTTTTAAGATTGAACATATATAGATCCGTTTAAATTGATAACTACTAAACAACTGATAGTCTCGGTTAACAGTGTCTTAAAAGGCAGACCATTATAAGAAGCTAGAGTCCACCATGTTGTAACAGAGAGAGGACTGCTTTTGAAACAGGAATAGCTGAGCTAAGACCATAAATTTCAGTCAAGCTGATTTACATTGTTGGAGGTATTTCTTTCACTTGAGAGTTATATTGTAATGAAAGTAAAGTTTTATCTGTAAGAGGCAGAGGACTATAGAAGAATTTATAGTAAAATAAAGTGCTTATCTTTATAAGTAATTGCAATAGAAAGTTAAAACAAATGGTTGCAGATGAGGCAAATAAAAATAAGATGAAAATAAAACAAAGAAAACCAAAATAAAAAGAATTAAACTCAGTTTTCAACTTATTTGTCTCTTTCCTGAAATCTTCCTTCAAGTCTCAGTTAAAATCTCACCTTCTGCAAAAACTCTTTGCAGAACCCTCTTCCCTTTGAGATAAACTCCAAATGATTTATGTATATATAGATATTCTCAAATATCTGTATTGTGTATATGCATATGATATATATATATAGATAGATAGATAGATAGTTTACATATTTATGTGAATAGATAGATAGAGATCTAGATTTAGAGATATTTTATACATGTAAAACTCTCTTACTTTTCCAGACTTCTTGAACCTTTCTCTTTCACAAACTCCTTCCAGTAATCCTCGCTTCCTGGCTATACTCCAAATAAGACACTCCATTTTTCAGTATCCAGCATTTCCTAGGGCTGTCCCCTGGTTTGCAATGCTTTTTCTTTTCAACTTTGCCTACTTTCTTACCTGACTTCCTTTAAATCCCAATTAAAATTTCATCTTTTATGGGAAGCCTTCCCCAAACTCTAGTACCTTCCCTCCAATATATTTTATTCGTTTTATATATAGTTTTCTTTTTATATATTTATTTCATATTGTTTCCTCTATTAGATCATATGATCCTATAGGGCAGTCAATGTCTTTTGCCTCTTTTTGTATCCCTAGTGTTTAATACAGTGGTTGGACGACAGTAAGTGATTAATAAATATTGATTGATTGGGTTATACATGGTTTTTGTCCATTCTTACACAAGTAAATATTTATTTTTGTCCTTTGCTTAAATCCCCAGGTTAGTACAGTACCTAGGGCATATTAAATTCTTTTTTATTTTATTTTTTTTTAGTTTTTGTAAGGTAATGGGGTTAAGTGGCTTGCCCAAGGCCACATAGCTAGGTAATTTTTAAGTGTCTGAGGCTGGATTTGAACCCAGGTACTCCTGACTCCAGGGCCAGTGCTCTATCCACTGTGCCACCTAGCCACCCCAGCATAATAAATTCTTAAAAAATACTTGATTTAATGGAAGATTATAATGAGAGGAAAATTAAATATAAATATAAATCAAATATGAAATAATTAAATTAAAAATTTTTATCAATATTATAAAATTTAACAAGTAACATAATGTGCTAAACTCTAGTTCAAACTCAATTCTACAAAGGGAAAATGAATAATTTTAAAAGCATAAAACTTTTAAAAAACATATAATAAATGTTTCATAATGCAGTATTCTCTACTTCTTATACCATTAGTGCTGCACAATCCTATGTACAGAAGTAGGGAGGAAGAATCAAAACAACACTCAGATACCTAAAATGAAGGAAAAATTAAAATTAAGAACAATTTTCCAAATGAGGTCTAATTTATAGCTGTGGCTTATAGTAAGATATTTTGCTGAGCAATAGTAGTAATGCCAAGCCTCCCCCGGATTTATGCAGCACCTCCTTAAGACCCTGAGGGTAATCAGATTCTTTTAAACCAGAGGCAGAAGACAAAATGGGAAAGGAAGTTACCTGAGGTTAGTTTCAGACTGGCATTCAGTTACCAAATCTCATCAAAGCATAAAACTGATGACTCATTATATCCAGAATGTTACTGATTCATTTATTCTTCATTGCTTTAGGGGTGCTATAAAAATAACCTACAATAGAATAATTTATCCTCCTTCCTAATCCCAGGCTTCTTAAATCCATCTAAGATCAGACTGAACAATTCTCCTACCTGTCTTGCCCATAGCTATCCCAGATATCAGAATATTACACAATGTGGCTGAAGAGTCATTCAGCATGGGATGTGTGAACAGGCTTCTACCCCTAGCATCTTTGAGTATTTTGGCAGACTAGACTGAAATACACTGCTGGGGGACTGGTGCCCTGGGACCATTCTAGTTAGCAAGAGCTGGAGCCCAACCTATTCTGGGACTTCTCTACTAGCCGTCTCTGGTACAAGTGTGATTCTGGTGCAACAAGCATCCATGAGAGTGAAGACTTTGTCATTGTGATTGCACTTGTTTCAGGGAAACATTGCCAAAATAAAAACTAATAAGTCAGTGATGGCAATGTTATTATGCTGTTTTCAAAGAGGACTAGCACCTGTGGTACTAGCATTTGCTAAGCCCTTTTCAGGACTGCTCATGTACCTTTGAGTTCCACCTGACATTCTAGTTTCATTTGTGGCTCCAAGAAATTGCAATGCCCAAACCCCAGGAAAAGAGTCTAGACAGGTGGACTAAACCATGTTGAGGATAATTGACAACTGAAACCATCTGTGAATTAGGGATGGGAGCCAAAACCTTCCACTGCATCCTGACCATCTTAAATTGTATTGATTTTTGTTTTTCCATTGAACTTTCATTACTGAAAGAGAGAGTGAGGCTGATGAAAATTCAGCTCTGCCTCACTCAAACCCAATTCATGCACATGGAATTACCTTCTTCAAAAACAAAGACTGAACAGTACTATTCTGCTCCAGGTTCCATTTTGTAGTCCAACTAGCAATAAAATCTGTTTCTCTCTCCTGTTTACAGTAGCTTACCTAAGAACGGCCTCTCTACCACTGGCATTTAATGCACCAGGAACACACACACACACAGATAAATAAATACACTCACAATATTTGATTTATTTTTTAAACACATGGCAAATATAGAAAGGCAACATACTTAGAGAAATGAAATCAGATTAATTACTCAGTATGAGTAAGACTAAGGGTTGAAGAAGAAAAGATTTCATAAATATCTTTCTAGCTATAGCCCATCGGTATGATGCTTCAGGTAGCTTCTATATAGTCAAACCAGTCTACTAGTCTTCAATCACAGTCTCTGCTAGGATTCTTCTAATCTCATTATTAGACTCTACTAAGTCATAGTGTTTCACCCCTGTTTTGTGCAGAGGAAATAGACTCCTTAGCAGTTGAAATTCTGGGCAGTGTTTTTATTTTTTTTTTATTTTAGGTTTTTTTGCAAGGCAATGGGATTTAGTGGCTTGCCCAAGGCCATACAGCCAGGTAATTATTAAATGTCTGAGACTGGATTTGAATTCAGGTACTCCTGACTCCAGGGCCAATGCTCTATCCACTGCACCACCTAGTCGCCCCACTGGGCAGCTTTTCAGTCTTCTGTCCTTTGTATTTTTATGAGTCTGGTCCTCCAGTAAGCACACATTTCTCCACTTCTTGCTTCTTTTCAGACTTCAACCCTCCTCCTTATCCCTTTAGGAGAAGGGGAGGAAAAGACTGTATTTTCTGATATGTTCACTATGCTTTAATTCTTGAATCAGAATACACAGAGAATTTCTATTTTGTCCTACTGGCTTTCATCTAAGTTTCTCTCCAAATCCTTTGTTAAAGAGAATTACACATTCAAACTTAATAAGAAAAAGTTGTTTTATTTGATTTTTGATCATTATGCCTCTAGGGCTCCTAAAGCACTTAAAAGGAAGCAGACTTCTTTGAAGATAATGCAGGTAATATTCCAATATCTGTGCTACAAACAATTTACAGTAGTGAAAATATGAAGAATTTTTAAAAATTTTCCCTAAAATAAAATTAAACTATATAATGAGAAGTGTGGCAAAAGGCTTTAATGCAAAATTATTTTGGGGATTAAAAAATAAATGGAGTCAATATAACTTGTTTTTAAATCTCAGTTATGCCTACTGAGTATGAATTTTTTAAAGGATGCTACTGCAGTTGATATCAACATTGACTTCACATCAGAAGATCTGAATCCCCCTTGTAACACTAGCTGTTCAATCAGAGGCAAAACCCTCACTCTTACTGTTTGAGTTTCATCGAGGTAAAAAAGAGTTTTAATAATGCTTGTGTTGTCTATCTCATGATTATTGTAAGAAGAATGCTTTTTAAACCAAAAGTACTATATAAATGTCATTTATTAAAGGAGAAAGACAAAAGGCATTAGACTTGATGAATCCCAAATGACATGATGAAAAATGAAACCTACTGTAGCTTAAGAGACTAGTTAGTTTTTTAATGGCTAGTTAGACAGAAATGCCATTTTTTTATGGGAGGCAGACATTCAGGAATCATTTTAGCATCATTTGTCTGCATAATGCTAAAAGTATTTACTACTTAGAACAAAAGTCAAAGGAAAAATATAAATTAGTTTACAGAGGATAAAACTGGGAGGGAGCTGACAAAAATATTAGGACATAAGTTTTTAAAATTATCTTGATTAATTAGCATTTTTAGAGATGATAACATTGATATTTATTTCTTCACTAGCACAACTCAGAATAATTTCATATCTGTTCCATACTGATGCCAAAAAATATTGCTTTAGAGTCAAAAAAGACACAATAGATACTGCAACCAAACAAACAAATAATCTATTTGGAGTAATAATGGGAAAGAAAACAGAAATAACATTTCTATGCAATTGGAAGAATAGGAGACAACCAATGAAGAGCCTGGATATGGTCAAGATATTAAAAGACTTAGAAGAAAGCTGCTAATTGATTATGGTAGTTACTTTATGGCGAGAATGTCTACAAAGCAATTCTGGCATATAAGGGAGAAGAATCATTTAGGATAATATAATTTTAAGACACAGAATAGAGGGGAAATAAAAAGTATACACTGAAATCACATGGGACCATACAAGTGTCAACACTGCTAAGCATACCCTTAAAAATAATCATTAAGCATAGTGAAAATTTTCTTGTGCTAAATTCATTATCATCTAATTGAATATGATCACAAATTGGTGTTCTCCTTTGTAGCCACAAGATGGTAGTATCACCATAAAAATTAGTGATATTCTTCAATGTTGGAGAGAGGAAAAAAAAAACTACTCCAAAATAAACTTTATGTTAAATGTATAATCCTATATAATCCTAGTAATGGATTCAAGTAGAAGATTAAATGAATTTAGAAAGATACAGATTCATTAAAGTTGTGTCCTCCACACATGGAGGAATGGAAAAAGGAATGTCATTGGGCTAAATGTTCTCAAATAAAGTGGTTGTTAATGAACTAACATACCTGGATGGTACACTTCTTATACAAAGTTTTGACTATCACATGAATACAGTCTAAAGATGTATAGTCATTTAAAATTGTACTTGTCTATACGATAAAGATATGAATAAGGACAGGAAGTTGATATATATTTTGAATAAAATTTGATTTGCATTCTGATTTCGTCCTCCTGCCTAGTGTGTATCTGGTTTCTCTTTGATGTCATTAAATATACACAGGGAATTTTATATATATACATACATACATATATATATATGTGTGTGTGTGTGTGTGTGTGTGTGTGTGTGTGTGTGTGTGTGTTTTAATGCAAGGGTGCTGGAGAGGTTAATCCCTGAAGAAATGAGTTCCCTAATCCACTGCACAAGATTATAGAATGCAGACTTTTGTAAAAAAAATACATAGGGACAGCTAGGTGGCACAATGGATAGAGCACTGGCCCTAGAGTAAGGAGGACTTAAGTTCAAATATGGTTTCAGACACTTTATAATTGCCTAACTGTGTAATCTTGGGCATTTCCCTTAATCCCATTTCCTCAAAAATGCATATATATATATATATATATATATATATATATATATATATATATATATTATGTGTTTGTGTATATGTGTGTGTGTGTGTGAGTGTTTTTTCCCAGGCACTCAGTGTTTCTCTGGCTCCTTACTGGAAACAAGCAAAATAGAACATACAGTTCTACTAAAATATCAAAGCAGAATGTGTATCTTGCTGCATTAGAAGAATAACTTCCTATTTCTGCCTATGAGTTCCCATGATTGGTGGATCATTTCACAACCACTCCTGATTTTGCAACTCTTCTTGGTTTCAACTCCACAGAACAATTTCTGGTGTTCTTCAATTACCCCTAATTTCTTATTTCTTTTATGTGTGTGTTGTTTTATTCCATTAGATCGTGAACTCCGGGAAGGCAGAGACTTTTTTTCTTATCTGAAGCTCCAGTGTTTTATCACAGTATCTAGCACTTAGTGCTTTGTTCATTCTTTTCAGTCATATCCAGTTCTTTGTGACTTCATTTTTGGGGTTTTTCCTTGGCAAAAATTCTGGAGTAGTTTGTCATTTCTTTATCCGGCTTTACAGATAAGAAACTGAGGCAAAACAGATTAAGTAATTTGCCCAGGGTTACCCAGTTAGTGTCTGAGGCCAGATTTTAATTTATGAAGATAAGTCTTCCTTCTTCCAAGCTCATTGTTCTATAAACTGTATGACATGACTGCCCTACATAGCTGCTACTACTTAACAAATATTTATTTAATTAAATTATATTGATTGGCTCCAGATAAAAGGGTTGATTCTTATGAGTCAGGAATGACAATTTTACAAGATTTGTGAAAATTGTTCTTTCTGTTGTTTTGGGGTTCCTTCTTTTTGGCACTCTTTCCATATACCCTCTAACAAAAAAAACAAAACAAAAGGATTTCTCTCTCTCTTTCCCACATCTCTTTGCAATTTTAGCATCAATAGTGGCTTCAAGTACATGGTAGTAGGAAAACTGTGTGACTAGATAAGTCTGAGTCCTTGGCTGCACTTTGCTTTCTGAAGAGACTATTGATTGATTGAAGAGCTGGAACTTGGTATGGGGCATGTCATTTAAAAAATAGTAAATGGACAAAATAAATTTCTTATTTCTGTTCTTTTCTTCCACAGCAGAATTTGAGTAAAGATATATGCTATAAGGCAGATAACTTACATATTCACTGCATGGTCTATGAATATGAGTTATATTCTTTGTCTGTATTACTTCTCTCCCCCTCCTCAATACTTTCTATTTAGGAGTATTGGAGAGAGCGACAACCTTAATGAAATTTGAAACATTAAATGAGTTAGTCACTAGATTTTGTAGAATCTGAACAGTGAAAAGCAAAATCCTGACCAATCCACTTGAATGAAACCAGAAGGGAGCTACAGAAATTCATTCTTAAGGAAGGTAGGACAAATCCAGAAGTGAACTTGGTTGGGGAAGAAGGTGATTTATATTTAAGCCCTCCCTTAAGAGACTAAAGTGCTTTTAGGAAGACCAGGGATCCCAAGATTATTCTTTTTTGTATATGGAACGTTAATATTTCTAATCTTAGCAGAAAATATTCCTCTGAAAAAACGAGTTTTGTAAATTTGCTAAATGAAATTGTTCTGCTAATCACTGGCAGTTAATAGAGGCACAACATATCAGGATTGGAGAGCTTGTGGCATTAGAGATGAAGAGCTCCAAGCCCGAGTCCCACTAGAAATTTATATATGTAGCCAACTTAATTCTGAGAACCTGACTTGTTAGTGAACCTCTAGGTTGGAAGAGCAGGTCCAGAGCTTTGATGGAAGGAAAAAGTTGCCTTCTTAGCATTTAGAATTCCTACAATTTAGATCTAGCTGAATTATTATTTCCCACACACTATGCTATTTCCCCAAAATTTTCTGTTTTCTTTTCTTCATACACAATCTTTTATCTCCAATATAGATTTATCTTTGTGATTTTCTAATTTTTCTAATTATTCTAATTCTGTCCATCTTTATTTTTATCTCTTGGAACTTTGATTATTTCTTTCAAAAAACTCATCACAAGTGACAGCTCCTACTATAGGCTTTCCTTGATTCACCATTTTTAGTGCTGTTTCTCCACTTCTCAAAATTAATTTGTATTTACTTTTGTAGATATAAGAATGAGCCTCAAGTCTCTCTGAGGTTTTGATGTTTAGGAACCATCTATATAAATCTGTGTTTGGGGAGACAATGATCTTGTATTAACTATGCATTTTATCTACCCATTGATCTTCATAGGATAACAAGAGACTTGAAATTTGAAGACTGAAAAGCACTGAATCTCAGAGCTATTTATTTGACTTTGTTCACATAACCATTACTGACCCTGTTTATAGCTGGATTTTCAGAAACTAAAAATTAAGCGCTAGATAGGATGTTCACCATAAGTTAGGGTGAGGTTTCCACAAAGGGGTTCAATTTTTTAAGATAGTCTTTAGATCAAACAAGATGAATCCAAAGAAAATATTAAATCTGAAGTTCTAAGATGTATGATGTGATCTTTGATCTAAAGAAGTCAAAAAAGACTCCTTGGATAGGAAAAGAAGAGGTTTCACTAGATAATAATTTAAGAAAACAATAGAAGAGAACCCGAGGGGAGCTATTTGTTGATGCTCATATAAGTATTGGGACAAATTTCCCTGAGCTTAATGAAAAACAAAATAAAACATATCATCTCTATTTTCCTGAAGAAATAATAGTCTTTATTCTAATTCAAACAAAATTTTGACTTAATAGACACTATAGCTTAATAGCATGCAGACAAGTAGCATCCAACAAATAGGAGAACACTTAAATGCTAGGATATCCAATAGAGTCGTTAAGACCAGTCCAGTATATTCTGTGAAGTGGGTAGGGAAGAGACCTCATTAGGTAGAAGTACCAGAAGATAACAGAGGCCCTGAAGCCCTCTCAACATATGTACCCTGTTCTCATATGTTTGCCATATGCTTATATCTATTTATTTGTGTTTTATCCATGTTATTTTTGTTCTAGTTTATGTATTTGTGGGAGAGCAGAACCTAGCTGATGACTAAAATGTTTTGTAAAATGATTTGTCCACTTTGCTTATCTGATTTAACAAAAGACTTGTTTTTTTGAATGAATTGTTTTCTTTTAAATCTGGACATATCAAGGGTATGCCTTGACATTTGCACACATGCAAGCACATACACACACATATATGTGTATATATACTCTGAATATGTTACAACATGAATGAATCGGTATGTTTAATATTTACTTTATTACTGAAAATAATTTTTGGTAGTTTGATTGGTATAAGTAATTTAGTTTAGATAAAATTGTCATTTTTAATATGTTTGCACTGCCTGCCTAAACACAAATGATATTTTGAAAAGGTCTGTGCTTTTTAAACGCATACATTTAGGGGTGGCTAGGTGGTGCAGTGGATAAAGCACCGGCCCTGGAGTCAGGATTGCCTGAGTTCAAATCCGGCATCAGACACCTAATAATTACCTAGCTGTGTGGCCTTGGCCAACCCACTTAATCCCATTTGCCTTGAAAAAAAAAACCTTTAAAAAAGCATATGTGTAATTCAACATGGTAGCAAAACTTTTCCATGAACTTTTTTATGCTCTCTTTGATGGATTTTAAATATTCATTGTTCTACTTTCTTCCTTCCTTCCTTCCTTCCTTCCTTCCTTCCTTCCTTCCTTCCTTCCTTCCTTCCTTCGTTCCTTCCTTCCTTCCTTCCTTCCTTCCTTTCTTTCATTCTCTCTCTTTTTCTTTCTTTTTTTGCTAGCAACTACTTCTCACATCTTTCACATTGCCATTCTTTCCCTTAAGTATCATGAAACCAGATTTTGTATTATTTTTCTTATCTGAAATTTTATTCCTTTCCTATTTCTACCACTTATGATTTATTATTGCATTGATCATATTTTTTCACTTTCCAATGTTTTTCTTTTCCATTTACAATGTTGTAGTCAGATAAATTGCCTTCCTACCCCTGCTATTTCACTATTAATTTACTTCATATAAACCTTTCCACATTTCTATGTTAGTTATTTTTTATTTCTTATAACACGTTATTTAATTTATTATGATTAATAATAATAGTCACTAGAATTTATGTAGAAATTTAAGTTTTCCAAAACACATTAGATTTTGTTGCTGTTGTTTTTAATTTACCAAAAAGCTGATGATTTGTATTTATTTATTTTATAACCTGGTAATTGAAGATGTTATTTTAACAAATTTTAATTAAATCTCTATATATCTTCTAAATGGTTCATATCATGAGTAAAAGGGAAAAAAAGATTAAATTACTTCAATATTTAAATTTTTCTATATTCTTTCTTTCCTCCTTTCCTTCCTTTCATCATTTTTTCTTTTCTTATTCTTATGGATAACATTTTGATATTATCACAAATAATAGTGGTGATATTGTTCACTCTCATTTTTTCCCCTGGTAAATTCAAATAGTCCTAGAGATGATTTTTTCCTCCTTTTGGAGTTAATTGGTTGTTTACTATTTTCCATCCAAATAAAGCTATTTAAATTCCCTCTTTCTTGTTCTATTAATCAGTTATTCTATATATATTTTAAAATTGCATTTCTTTCATTTGTAAATTGATTGATATATTTGAATACTTCAATTTTAATAAACTTTTAAATTTAATTACCATTTTTGTGAATTTTTCTTTTTAATTTTATATTTGTAACTTGTCTTCTCAGTTTGTTCTAAAAAATTAAATTGCTTAAGCTTATCCTTTTACTTAAATGTTAATCTCATCATTGATATTCATTATTTCTTTTTTATAATTTTATTTAGAGTTTAGTTTGTTACTTTTTGTCTCTCTCCTTTCTTTCTCAACTTACTCTATTCTCTATCACTCCTCAAAGGTTATAAATTTACTCTAAGAATTATTTTGCTTTCAACTCAAGCTTTCTTTTTTGGAATTTTTTTTAAAAAAATTTCTATTTTTCAAATAAATTGTTTTCTCACTCATTAGTTTCTTAGGATTAATATATTTATGTCATTCACATTTGAACCCATTCTTTAAAGATTATTATTTATGACTGTAATTATGCAGTAAGGATGTATTATTATTAATATATAGTTATATGAATTTCTATACCAATATTCCTTCTAATTACTTTAAAAACAGCTACTATATACAGCTTTTCTAAAACTATATTTATATTTAAGCATTTCTTTTTTTCTCTCCTTCTCCTGCTACTTTCCCTCCTTCCCCCTCTTCCTTTCCCACTTTGCTAGATAAATGGAGGTAATAAAGGCCTAAATAAGAGGTGTTACACATTGAGTGCAGAGGCAAACATATAGATATTTTGAATCTAGAAATATTAGGGTTTGGCAGAAGACTATGTGTGATAGGAAAGAATGAGCAGTTGAGTATGACACCAATGTTATAAACTGAGTGACTAAGAGAAAGGTGGCATATTTGATATATACTTGATTGCATTTTCAAAAGGGTTAAAAATTTAAGAGAAATTGTCACAGATTCTGATGTAAACACATTGAATTTGGTATGTTTATGGGGCATTTACTTTATTAGAATTTACTGGAATTTTTATGTAATTCCTAAATGTTTTTTAATGTTTATTTCTTTTGCTCATCTTCTTCCAAAATTTAAATTTATTTTCTTTTTAAATTTTTGAAACAGATTTGCCTCTGTGGACTCAAATTTTCTTGTATTTGTTAATTGAGTTTTAATTCTGAATTGAAAGTTTTATGGTCTGTTTTATACATTGCATTTTCCCCTAAAATTTATTCCAATCTTTTTTGAACCCAATCTGGATTCTCATGCTCTTTTCCTTGCTTTGTGGAGAGTTCATAGCAGTATATATTTTATCAAATGACATTTCTCTTTTCTTTTTTTTTTTAGGTTTTTTTTTTTTTTTGCAAGGCAAATGGGTTTAAGTGGCTTGCCCAAGGCCACACAGCTAGGTAATTATTAAGTGTCTGAGACCAGATTTGAACCCAGGTACTCCTGACTCCAGGGCCGGTGCTTTGTCCACTACGCCACCTAGCTGCCCCCTATTTCTCTTTTCTTTACATTATTTTTTTAAAGAAAGACTTTGTTTACTTTGAGCTTTACAACTTGTCCCCCCATTCTTGCTTCCCTCCCCCAACCCCCCACAGAAGGCAGTCTGTTAGTCTTTATGTTGTTTCCATGGTATACATTGATCTAAGTTGAATGTGATGAGAGAGATATCATATCCTTAAGAAAGAAAAATAAAGTATAAGAGATAGCAAACATATATAATAAGATAAAGTATTTTCCCCCTAAATTGAAGGTAATAGTCTTTGGTCTTTGTTCAAAGTCCACAATTCTTTCTCTGGATACAGATGGTATTCTCCACCACAGATAGCCCCAAATTGTCCCTGATTATGGCACTGATAGAATGAGCAAGTTCATCATGTTTGATCATCACCCCCATGCTAATGTGACGGTATACAATGTTTTTCTGTTTCTGCTCATCTTGCTCAGCATCAGTTTATGAAAATCCTCTCATGCTTCCCTGTATTGCCATCCCTCCTGGTTTCTAAGAGCACAATAGCATTCAATTTGTTAAAGGCATTCCTCAATTGAAGTACATTCATTTAATTTCCAGTTCTTTGCCACCATAAATAGGGCTGCTCTGAATATTTTTGTCCAACTGATGTTTTTACCTTTTTCATAATTTCTTCAGGGCATAGATCCAGTAGGGTATTTCTGGATCAAACAGTATACACATTTTTGTTGCCCTTTGGGCACAATTCCAAATTGCTCTTCAGAAAGTTTGGATGAATCCACAGCTCCACCAACAATGAATTAGTGTCCCAGTATTCCCACAACCCTTTTAAAATTGATAATTGTCCTTTCTGGTCACATTGGTCAGTCTGAGAGTTATGAGGTGGTAGATCAAAGATGCCTTAATCTGCATTTCTCTAATAAGTAATGATTTAGAGCAATTTTTCATATGACTACAGATTGCCTTGATTTCCTCATCTGTAAATTGCCTTTGCATATCCTTTGACCATTTGTCAATTTGGGAATAGCTTGTTTTTTGGAAAATTTGACTCAGTTCTCTGTATTTTTAAGAAATGAGTACTTTAAAGGTCAGCTAGGTGGCGTAGTGGACAAAGCACCAGCCCTGGAGTCAGGAGTACCTGGGTTCAAATCTGGTCTCAGACACTTAATAATTCCCTAGCTGTGTGGCAGCCTGGGGCAAGTCACTTAACTCCATTTGCCTTACAAAAAAAAAAAAAAAAAAAAAAAAAGGAAATGAGTCCTTTGTTAGAAATGCTAGTTGAAAAAATTGTTTCCCAAATTACTGCCTTTCTTTTGATCTTGGTTACAGTGGATTTATCTGTGGAAAACTTTTAAATTTAATGTAATCAGAATTATCTAGTTTGTTTTTCATAATTTTCTCCTTCTCTTCCTTGGTCATAAACTGCATCCCTTTCCATCGATCTGACAAGTATACTACTCATTGATCTTCTAGTTTGCTTATAATATATTTTTTTATGTCTAAAGCCTCTATCCATTTTTTATCTTATCTTGGTGTAGGGTGTGAAGTGTTGGTCTAATCCAAATTTTTTCCATACTAACTTCCAATATTCCCAACAGTTCTTTTTAATTTTGCAAGGCAATGGGGTTAAGTAGCTTGCCCAAGGCCACATGGCTAGGTAATTATTAAGTGTCTGAGGTCAGATTTGAACCCAGGTACTCCTGACTCCATGGCCGGTGCTTTATCCACTGTGCCACCTAGCCTCCCCCCAACAGTTTTTTTATAGCTGCACTCTTTTGGTTTCTCAAACAGCAGATTACTATAATCATTTCCTGCTATTGCACCCAGTCTATTCCACTAGTTCACCACTCTATTTCTTAACCAATACCAGATAGTTTTGATGATGGATAATTTGTAATATAATTTTTTGATCTGGTAAATCTCCTTTTGCACTTTTTTAAATGAATCCCTGAAAATTCTTGACTTTTTATTTTTCCATATAAATTTACTTCCAAGATTTTTTTTCAAAATCGTTAAAGTAATTTATTGGAACTTTGATTGGCAGGGCACTAAACAAGTAGTTTTGTTTTGGTAGAACTGTCATTTTTATTATATTAGCTCGATCTATCCATGAGCAGTTGATGTTTGCCCAGTTACTTAAATCTGATTTTATTTGTGTGAGAAGTGTTTTGTCATTGTTTTCAAAAAGTTTGACTTGGCAGGTAGACTCCCAGGTATTTTATATTGTCTTAGGTTAATTTGATTGCGATTTCTCTTTCCAGCTCTTCTGCAGTATCTTGCTAGTCATATATAGAAATGTTGCGGGTTTATGAGGGTTTATTTTATATCTTGCTATATATAATGTATAACTTATATAAAATATATAACTTTGATAAAGTTGTTATTTATTTCTAGTAGTTCTTTAGATGATATTTTTTGGATTCTCTAGGTATAGCATCATGCCATCTGCAGAATGAGAGTTTTGTCTCTTCCTTCCTATTTCCAATTCCTTCAAATTCTTTTGCTTCTCTTATTGCTGAAAGCTAACATTTTAATACAATATTGAATAGTAGTGTTGATAAAGGGCCTCCTTGTTTCACCCCGATATTACTGGGAATGCTTGTTGATGGTTTCTGATAGATACTGCTTATTATTTTAAGCAACAAATCCATTTATTCCTACATTCTCAAGGGTTTTAATAGGAATGGGTGCTGTATTTTGTCAAAAGATTTTTCAGCATCTATTGATATAATCATATGATTTCTGATAGGTTTGTTAATGATATATTTAATTATATTAACAATTTTCCTAATATTGAACTAACCTTGTATTCCTGGGATAAATTCTACTTATACTATATTATCCTAATGATAACTTGTTGTAATTGTTTTCTTAAGATTTTATTTAAGAGTTTTGCATCTCTATTCATCAGGGAGATAGGTCTATAATTTTCTTTCTCTGTTTTAACTCTTCTTGGTTTAGACATCAGCACCATATTGGTATCATAGAAAGAGTAGGCAGAGTTCTGTCTTGACCTATTTTTCCAAAGAGTTTATATAGAATTAATTCATATAACATTAAATGTTTGATAGAATTCACTTGTGAATCCATCTGGCCCTGGAGATTTTTTCTTAGGGAGTACAATGATGGCTTGTTGACTTTCCTTTTCTGAGATAGGATTATTTAGGTTTTTAATTTCCTCTTCATTTAATCTGGGCAAATTATGTTTTTCTAAATATTCATCTATTTCACTTAAATTGTCAAATTTATTGGCATAGAGTTGGGCAAAATAATTATGAATTATTACTTTAATTTCCTCCTTGGTGGTGAGATCACCTTTTTCATTTATGATGCTAGAAATTTGGTTTTCTTCTTTCTTTTTTGTTTGATCAAATTGACCAGGGGTTTATCACTTTTATTGATTTTTTTTCATAAAACCAGCTTTTGGTTTTATTTACTAGTTTAATAGTTTTCTTGCTTTGGATTTTATTGATTTCTCCCTTAATTTTTAGAATTTATAATTTGGTATTTAATTGGTGTTTTTAATTTGCTCTTTCTCTAATTTTGTTAGTTGCATATTTAGTTCATTGATTTCCTCTTTCTCTAATTTATTCATGCAAGCATTTAAAGATATAATATATCCCCTAACAGCTGCCTTGAATGTATACGTTAGATTTTGGTATGTTGTTATTTACATTAGTTTTTCTAAAGAGCTTCTTATTCTCAGTGAAGTTTTAATTTTCATCCCTCCTTCTGCTTTTGGTTTACTAGCTCTTATCTCCATGGTGTTTTATTACATTTCTCTTGAAAAATTTTTCCTTTTCCTTTTCATTTTTGCTCATTATCATTTTCTGACTAGTTTATGACTTGACCCCCAATCCAAATAGACTTTCTATAAGAACTCAAAGACAATTGTAAAATCCAAGAAGAGAAGAAGAAGAAAAATGAAGAAAAGAAATGAGAACCATGCAGTAAACTTATGAAAAAAAATTGGGTGAAGAAATCAAGTCCTTTAAAAGTAAAAATGACCAACGGGAAAAAGAATGCAACTCAGCAAAAAGTAAAATTAATGACACTGAAAAGGAAAACAACTCATTTAAAGTAAAATTAACTAATTTTAAAAGGAAACACTAATGCTAACTGAAGAAAATAAAACTAGAAATTAAAATTGGACAAATGGAAACTAAGGACTCTATGACATACAAATATTCTCTCAAAAAATAAAAAGTTTGAAAAAATAGAAGAAAATATTCAATACCTCTTAGGAAAAATTACTTACATGGAATATAGATCCAGAAAAGATTAGTAAAAATTATTGTTCTACCTGAAAATCTCAATCAAAAAAGAGCTCAAAAAATATCTTTCAGGAAATCATTATGGAAAACTGTCCTAAAATCCTAGAACAAGAAAAGGAATTTTCCCTGAAAGAATTTCCAAATCACCTCCATTAAGACATTTCGCAATAAAAACTCTAAGAAAAATTGTAATCATATTTCAAATTTCTAGGTAAATACTGCAAGCAGTGAAAAAGTAGCAATTTTGGGGCAGCTAGGTGTCAAAGTTGACAGAGTACCAATCCTAGAGTCAGGAGGACCTGAGTTCCAATCAGACACTTGTTGGATTTATCAGACACTTAATAATTGCCGAGCTCTGTGATCTTGGCAAGTCACTTAATCCCACTGCCTTAAATAAACAAAAATTTTTTTAAAGTAGATATGTAAATATCAAGAAACCACAGTCAGTATTAATGAACATTTTTTATTTGTTTAATTTGATTTGTCATACAATATCCCAGGTAAAATAAACATTCAACAAAGATTACATATAGAGTGGAAATTATATATAAATAAATCCAACAAAGGTGTCTTTTTGTTTTTATTTTTAAAAGAAAATTGGTTTACTTTTTAACCGTAGAGGAAGAGAGTAAGGAGAGGAAAAGGAGAAAGTTCAGAGATAGGACAAGAACTATCCATGGAGTGGGTGTTATATATGTGTTTGAGGATCTTTAGTCTAGGACACTAAAATTGGCATTGTCAAATTTTATTCTCTAGTTAACCTCCCAAAATGTCCTTGGAGAGCAAGGAGCACCTTAAGATGGTGAGGAAAGGCCAAGGAGAGAGGATAGTGTTTTATCCACAAGCCTGGCTGGGGAAAATAGAAATGGAGAGGCAGGGACTCCTACCTCTTACCAAGTCTATCTTTTGCAGATTTTTCACTTGTGTCTTAAGCATCTACTGCCCCTGTCTTCTTTCCTGCCTCCATCCTTGCCCTTCTCTTGGAAGTTTCCCTGATGTCTCCTACCCAGGGGTCAGTATCCCACACATGGTTCTCACTCCCAAAGCACAAGTTGTTAACTGTCACTCCTTTTCCCCTAACCCTTCTCCAGGAGGTAAAACCCAGAATTTGGGGGCACAGTCAGTATTACACAAGTCTTTTCAGCTTCACATTAAAGGAACAGAATAGAATATGATATGCCAGAGGGCATAGAACCTTGTATTGCAATTATTACATAAAATTCAGCATATTCTTTTAGAAGTAAAGATGACTTTTTAATGAAATGAAGGAATTTAAAATTTATCAAATAAAAAGATCAGAACTGAACAGGAATTTGATCTTCAAATACAAGACTTGAGGGATGCATGAAAAGGTCAATGGAAGGGGAAAAATGTTAATCAAAAATATTAAACTATAGAATATGTGAAGCTTTTGAAAATTGTATTTCTATTAGAATAGCTAAAAGAAGCATACTTAAAATGAAGGTATGGGCAATAAACCATGAAAATGTTGCTGCTTTAGCTGATTATTTAGATCATATATGAATATAATTGGAGGGAGTGTACTTTGAGGTTGTGAGTATAACTATCATGAAGTGATTTTGATTTACTTCATATTTTGGCTCATGAGAATTGTATTTCTCTTGGAACAGAGGGAAGGAGCATACTTAGAGAATCTGTAAATAAATAGATTATGAAGTGATTTTGCTTTACTTGAGGAATGCATTTTTATAGAGGTTAAAGAGGGTGTAGTATAAATTGATTATAATTTGTTGATGAATATGGCTCTTGAAAATTGTATTTCTAATGGAAAAGTTGAGGGGAGTAAACTTAGAACGATGCTGTGGATATGAAATGGATATGAGGAAATGTTGCTTTTCAATCAATCAATTAATCAATAAAACAACCAACCCTTGAGAATCATGCCTGTATGAGAATAGATAAACCCTTGATTGTGAATACAAGACAGGTTTAAAACAATCAAGACATGAAAAGAAGAATTATACTAGGAGAATGAGAGGATTAGAGAATAAATAACCACATGAAGAGACACAAAGACCTGTTATATTAGAGGAATAGAAGATAAGTCATGAACACTGAGTAAATCTTACTCTCAACAAAATTAGACTAAAGAGGAAACAGGATATATTCCCAAGTAGGTTTAAAAATTTATCCTACCCTACAAAGAAGTATGGGGGAAGAAGAAAGATAGGGGGAAAAAGGGACAGATAAAAAGGAGGGTGAAATTAAAAGTAAAAGTTAAGTTAAAGGTAAAATAAAAGTTAAAAATAAAAGTAAAAGGAGAAAGGGAGAAGCAAAGGGGAAAGGGATGATTAGAAGAAAGCCTAATGGAGAGGAAGCAGTCAGAAGAAAACACTGGTGAGAAGGGATAAGAGGAAAGGAAATTGCAAAGTAAAATGGGATAAGATAGCATGGAGGGAAATTCAGAGTTATAGTTATATAATCATACTATAAATATCAATTGAATGAACTTGTCATAAGATGGAAGATGATAGCAGAGTGAATTAAAAAAACAAAATCCCACAATATATTGTTAACAAGAAAAAAACATTTGAATAAGAGAGATATACACAGGGTAAAGGTAAAAGGTAAAAGACTGGAGCAAAATTTATTATGCTTCAGTGGAAGTTAAAAAAAAGCAGGGGTAGCAGTCTTGATCACAAATATGACAAAAGCAATAATGGATCTCATTAAACAGGATAAGGAAGGAAACTACATGTTTTCAAAAGGAATTATAGATGGGGGTGAAACCAAGATAGCTGAATAAAGACAGGGATTCCTCGACCTCTCCCACAAACCATTCCAAATACCTTTAAATAATGATTCTAACCAAATTCTTGAATAGTAGAAACCACAAAAAGACTGAGTGATAAAATTTTCCATCCCAAAACAACTGATAAGATATGCAGTAAGGGTCTGTTACACCGGGGTTAGAAAGAACAACAGTGAAGCCCAGCCACTGGAGAGAACCTGCTACAACCATCCAGTTACAAACTGTAGAACACCTGGGGGCATGGCAGCAGTAGGGGTTTCCAGAACTCTCAGGTCACAGATTGCCAAGGAAAACTTGTAAGGTCAGCAAGAAAACTCTGCCACACCATAGTGAGAGAAGAGAACAGTCCAGGGCAGGTCTGCAGCACAAACCTGGCCCCAGGGAATGAGGAACAGACCTTGAGAGCCACTGGGCATCTGCTTTGGAGAGCTCAGGCCATTGAAAGAGCCTGGGAGAGATTGTAGACATCTCTTTGCTAAACCTGAGGCAGGACTCTGTTGTTTTTGCATAGAATTAGTTTCAGCTTGTGTTCTAGGTTCCTAGTGTTAGGAAAAGGAGCAGAAGCACAACAGAGTCCCTGCCTTCAGCAGAACAGGGACTCTTCTCACAGTTCTAGGGGGTAGAAAGGAGTGCTTGTTGTCATCCACAGATAAGAGACTGGAAAGTAATCATAGCCTCTCATAAGACTTTGAATGGTTTGAGAATTTGTGTGTGTGTGTGTGGGGGGGTGTGGGGTGGGTGTGTGTGTAGAGGCATCTTTGAAAACAGTTGCAAAAACCCTCAAAAGCTTGGAACAGTGTATCCTTCATCCTGGAAGCAGAGGTCCACCTTAATAAAGAGTTAAAATCAAGTCATAGGTGGAAGTAATGAGCAAACTACAGAAAAAAAAAATCTTACCCGAGGTAATCATTTTGGTTCTATAAAGGATCAAAATACAAGAAGATAACCAAGTCAACACTTCAGCATCCAAAGCTTCCAAGAAAACTATGATTTGGTGTTAGGCCATGGAAGAGATCAAAAAAGACTTTGAAAATCAAATAAGGGAGACAGGAAAAAAATTGGAAACAGAAATGAGAGTGATGCAGGAAAATCATGAAAACTCAGTCAGCAGTTTGGTGAAGGAAAGTAAATAAAAACCTGCTGAAGAAAACTCTTAAAAAACAGTTTGGGTCAAATGGAAAAATATTGATAGAAGTACTGAGTGAAACAATTCTGAGATAATACCTTATACATATTGAATTGACTAATAGGACAGAAGGAAAATAGGACAAATATTGGAATGGCTGTAGGTAAATAGATACATTGTTGCACTATTGGAGGAGTTGTACAATGATTTAATGATTATGTAGAGCAATTTGGAACTATTTCCAAAGGACTATAAAACTATGCCTACTCTTTGACCTAGCAGTTCTATAATCCAGAAGAGATGAAATATGGGAAGAAAGGAATCTATGTGTTTTGGATATTTATAGTAGCTCTTTTCTGCTGCTGGGAATTGGAGATTGATTGGATGCCCAGTGTTTGGAGAATGACTGAACAAACTGGTATGTGATTGAGATAAAGTGTTGTTCTGTTATAGGAAATGATGAACAGTATACTCTCAGGAAAAAAAAAATCAGAGCAACAGGAAATGTACTTTATATACAAAGTAACAGCAATATTGTATTAAGATCAGCTGTGAATGACCTATCTTTTCTCAGTTATGCTATGACCCAAGAGAAATTTGAAGGTCTTATGATGAAGAATATTATCCATCCCAAAGACAGAGCAGACGGTGTCTGAATAGAGACTGAAGCATGCTTTTTTTACTTTATGGTTTTTGAGGTTTCTCTTTTTATGTGAGAGGTTTATATTTACTTTTACATTTCTATTGTAGTAATGTTTTTCATGACTAAACAACTTTTAATTCATACCAAGTAAGTTGCATTTTCAATAGGAGGGAATGGGATGGGAGGAAGGAAGGGAGAGAATTTAGAATTCAAGTTTTTGGAATTGAATGTTGAAATTTGTTTTTGGATGTAACCAAGGGAAAAAATTAAACTTAAAAACAGAATTAGAGTACATAATAAATTACAAAATGGATGTTTTAGACTATATTAAATTTTTTTAAATGCACTAATAAAACAAATCCTGGCAAGATTAGAAGGAAAACAGAAAGCTGGAAACAATTTTCACAGATAGGGATTCTTATAAAGATCTCATTTCTAACATATATAGAGAATTGAATCAAATTTATAATGTTGCAAGTCATTCTCTAATTGATAAATGGTCAAAGAATATGAACGAGCAGTTTTCAAATGAACAAATTAAAATTATATATAAACAAATGAAAAGTGTTCCAAATCATTACTGATTAGAGAAAAACAAATTAGATAGAGCCAAGATGGCAGCCTGAGGGCAGGATTTCCCAGAAACACATTACCCAAATCAAAAAAGCTGTCAGTTTATGATACTAGCCAAAATTTAGAGGGGCAGAACCCACAGAAAGACTGAATGATACAATTTCCCAGTTCAAGACAACTTAGAAGATCCACAGGAAAGTTGTATTTGCCTGGAATCAAGGGTTGGAAAGAGCCATAGCACAGCCCGGTCAGAGAAAAACCTGCTCCAGCCTTCAAGGAATAGCCCATGGGGCACCTGGGTCCCTGGGGGCACCTGGATCTGTGACAGAGGGGGCAATTTCCAGACCTCTTGGCACAGGGATCACCAGGGACAGCTTGAGTGGGTGGTGAGAGCACTCTGTCACACCAGAGTGAGTTCAGAGGGCTGGCCTTAGAGCAACCCTTTGGTGAGAATCTGCATCAGGAAATGGAGGAACCACCCAGCATTTACAGAGTGTGCTGCCCACAGACAGTGGTGGGGGGGGGGGGGAGACTGAAGAGGTCTCTCTGCTCTCCCTGAGGCAAGACTCTGCTTCTTGCCCACACTCTGATTCATGTTGCAGTCTGGACCCCCCATACTACCATAGAGGAGCAGGGAACCTTCCCACAGCTCCAGGGCAGAGGGGAGGACCTGTGGTCATCCACTGACCAGAGCACAGGAAATAGAGCAGACAGAGCCTCTCATAAAACCTTGGACAATTTATGGACTCTGAGGGGGTATCTACAAAATCCTCCAAAGCCTTGTAAATCAGACAGGAAATGAGCAAACAACAGCAAAAGAAGGAACTGACCGTAGGAAATGGGTTCAGGCAATAGAACAACTCAAAAAAGACTTTGAAAAACAAGTAAGGGAGTAGTGGAAAAATTGGTAAGACAAATGAGAGCAATGCAAGTAAATCATGAAAATCAAGTTAGCAGCTTATTGAAAGAAATACAAAAAAAATACTGAAGAAAATAACATGTTAAAAACCAGTTTTTGCCAAATGAAAAAAAAAACCCAAAAAGCAAATGAGGAGAAGGATGGCTTAAAAAGTAGAATTGGCTAACTAGAAAAGGAGATTAAAAAGCTCTTTTAAGAAAATAATTCCTTCAAATTGAGAATGGAGCTAAAGTAAGCTGATGACTTTGTGAGAAATCAAGAAACAATAAAACAATAGCAATAGAATGAAAAAATTAGAAGAAAATGTGGACTTTCTCATTGGAAAACAGAAACAGGAGAGATGATTTAAAATTTATTGAGCTACCTGAAAAGACCAGTAAAAGAGCCTAGGCTGCATTTTTCAAGAAGTAATGCAGCAAAATGCCCTAAGATCCTAGAAGCATAGGGTAAAATAGAAATTGAGGGAATTTACTGATCACCTCTTGAAAGAGATCCCAAAAGAAAAACTCCTATGAATATTGTATCCAAATGCCAAAACTCCCAATTCAAAGAGAAAAGACTACAAGTTGCCATAAATAAGCAATTCAACTACTATTGTGCTAGAATCATGATTATGCAGGATTTGGCAGCATCTACATTAAGGAATTGTAGGGCTTGGAATATGATATGCCAGAAGACAGAAGAGATTGATTTGCCATTGAGAATCAGCTACCCAGCCAAACTGACCATCATCTTTCAGAGGAACACATGGACACTTTTAATGATATAAGGGACTTTCAAACATTCCAGTTGAAATGACCAGAGCTGAACAGAAAGCTTGATCTCATAGTACAGGACTCAGGTGAAACATGGAAAGAGTGGATGAGAAGGACTAATTATGAGGAACTTAATGATGCTGAACCACATGGATTCCTGCATTAGAGGATACTGATAACGCTTATAAACTTTCTCATAAAAGCAGTCAGAAGGAGAATATATAAGGCACAGGAGGGAATTGAATATAATGCTATAATATGGTATAAAAATGGAGTCAATGGTGATAAATGAAATTATTGGGAGAAAGGGAGAGGCAGAATGGGCTAAAATATTTCATATAAAAGAGTCAAGAAAAAGCTTTGTGACAGAGTGGAATATGGGAAGTTGAGGGGAGAATGAATGAGCCTTCATTCTCATTAGAAATGATTCAGAGAAGAAATAGCATCTATACTTAATAAGGTAAAGAAATCTATCTTACCCTAGAGAAAAATGTGAGGACAGGGAATGGGAGAAGAGACAGAGGGGAGTAAGCGATATAGGAACAAAAGATGGTGGGAGAGGGTAATCAGATACAATACACTTCTGAGCAGTGGCAGGGTAAAAGGAGAGAGAGAGAGAGAGAGACTAGAATACATGAGAATGGGGAGGAATAGAATGGAGGGAAATATGGCTAGTATTAACAACTGTGGGAAAAAAATCAAAGCAACTTCTCTGGTGGACTTATGATAAAGAAGGCATATTAGAGACAGCCAAAGGAATATGAACACAGACCAAAGTACACATTTTTAAGGTTTTTTTCAAGGCAATGGGGTTAAGTGGCTTGCCCAAGACCACACAGCTAGGTAATTATTAAGTGTCTGTGGCTGGATTTGAACTCAGGTACTCCTGATTCCAGGGCCAGTGCTCTATCTACTGCACTATCTAGTCACCCCTGAAGTATACTTCTTTTTCCTCTATCACTATTCTTGGGGTTTCTCTGTCTTTTGGGAGGAAGGGGTTTATGATTACTTTCACATCAAGATTATTGTAATAATACTACCTAATAACTATTTTACAGAGCTAAAAATATAGAAAAAAATTCATCTGGAACAACAAAAGCACAAGAAAAGGAATGAAACTGATGAAAAAAATATAAAGAAAGGTTGCCTAGCTATAACAGATCTAAAACTATACTATACAGCAGCAGTCATCCAAATTTCCTGGTCCTAGTTAAGAAATAGAGTAATGCATCAGTGGATTAGGAGATGTTCAAAAGAAGTTCCAGTAAATGACTACAGCAATCTACTATTTGACAAACTCAAAGACATTGGCATATGGGATAAGAACTCACTATCTGACAAAAATTGTTGGGAAAACTGGAAAATAGTAGAACAAAAACTAGGCATAGACCCACATCTCACGCCCTATTCCAAAATAAGGTCAACATGTTTACAGAATTTAGACATAAAGAGCTACTCCATAGATAAATTAATAGACCAAGAAATACCCTATCAGCAAAATGGAAAGCTGACCATTTAGATTTAGAGCACATTACAAACTGCAAAATGAATGACTATATTAAATTTAAAAAGTTCTTTCACTAATAAAATCAATGATGCCAAAATCAGAAGGAAAGCAGAAAGCTGGGAAACAATCTTCACAACTAGGAGTTCTGATAAAGGTCTCATTTCTAAAATATATATAGAGAATTGCATAAAATTTATGTCACAAGTCGTTCTCCAATTTATAGATGGTCAAAGGATATGAAAAAACAGTTTTCAAATGAAGAAATTAAAACTATATACAATCATATGAAAAAATACTCCAAAACATTATTGATTAGAGAAATGCAAATTAAAACAAAAATGAGGTATCATTTCACACCTATCAGATTGGACAAGATGAGCAAAAGGAAAAATGGTCAATATTGGAGAGGTTGTAGAAGGATTGGGAGATTGATGCATTGGTGGAACTGTGAATGAATCCAACCTTTCTGGAGAGCAATATGAACTATTGACAAAGAGTAATAAAACTATTTATACCCTTTGAACCAGCAATTCCAGGTCTGGGTCTATATCCAGGAAAAAATATAAAAAAGAGCAAAATCCTATATTTCCAAAAATTCATAGCAGCCCTTTTTGTAGTGGCAAAGAACTGGAAATTTAGGGGATTGCATCATTTGGGGAATCATTAAACATGTTATGGGTCATGAATACTATGGAACATTATTATTCTATAAGTTATGAATCATAGGTGGTCAGGCTCTAGAGAAGCATGGAATGACTTATGGGATATGATACTGAGTGAAGGGAACAGAACCAAGAGAACAATGTACACATCAACAACAACATTGTATGATGAACAGCCTTGAAGTAAGCAGCTCCTCTCTGCAGCTCAGAGAACTGGGACAATTGTATTAAACTGGCTATGGACTAAGTTAACCTCATCCAGAGGGGAAAAAAACAAAACAAAATAAAACACACACATACACACAGACACACACACACATACACACAAAATAAAAAACAAAACCCTTCAGAATCTGATGAAAACTTTCTAGAAATTATCTCTTATGCATCTCTTTCCCTTAATTCTAGTTCCTCATACCAAAAATAACTAATACTAATATATAAACATGTTTATCAAAATATGTATGTATAATGCTAACCTGACTGTTCACTGCTGAGGGGAGGGGAGTGGGAATGGAGGGTAAAAGGAAATTTTTTTAACTTGAAAATATGCAAGTACAAATGGATGAAAATAAATAAAAAAGATTATTTTAATAATATAAAATAAATAAACCTTAAAAAATACTTACAGGAAAAGAAAAGGAAATTATAGCAACTATGAGATATCTATCAGATTTATAAAGATGACAAAAAGGGAAAATGATGAATGTTGGAGAGCTTATGGGAGAATTGGGACATTATTGCACTGTTGGTAGTGTCATGAACTGTTCTAACTATTCCGGAGAACAATATGTATATGCCCAAACAGCAATGAAACCAATCATCCCCTTTGATCCAGCAAAACCAATACTTGGCCTATATCCAGAAGAAATCTTAAAAATGGGACATGTCCCATATGTTCCAAAAATATTTGTAGTAAATTTTTTTTCTAGTGCTAAAAATTGAAAATTGAGGGGATGCCCACAATTGGGGAATGACTGAAGAAGTTATGGTATATGAATATTATGGAGTACTATTGTTCTATATGAAACTATGAATGGTCAGTCTAGAGAAGCATAGAATGAATGGTAGGAACTGATGATGCTGAATGAAGGCAATAGAACCAAAAGAACATTATACACATTAACAACAACATTGTAAGTTGAACAGCCTTGGCAGATGCATCTCCTTTCACTAGTTCAGAGACCTAGCTCAAGCCTAGGAGACCTGTTATGGGTAATACTGTCTCCATTCAGAGGAAGAAAAACAAAACAAAACAAAGAAAAACCTATAGAGTATAAATGAGCACTATGCTCATTTAAAAAAAGTTCTCTTGAGACATCTGACCAAGATGTCACTGTCTAAAGTTCTCCTGGCTTTCCCTCAGAACTAAAAGGAACCAAGCCTCTTAACAAGACTTGGATCTATAAAACCCAGAGAAGAACTGTGGGAAAAATGTGCCAACAAGGTCTGTGTCAAGGGAGTGTGAGTGAGCTGGGGGTGGAGAACAGAGAGTCAGTACAGGGGCAGAAGGGTATGGCCCTGGGACCAACCTGAAAACATCAATAGAAGTGTGTCCTGTGTGCACAGCTACAGGAAGAACTCCAGCAAGGAAGTGTTTACTGTGTGGGGCTGGAGAGCTCCAGCATGGTGGCTAGATATTGATCTGGTCAGCTCAATTGTTCTGGATGATCAGGGCTGCAAGACCCCCTGTATTTTCAGTGAAGTCCATGTGTTTCAAGTTGAGTCCCCTTCCCGACCATTCCTGTAGGAGAAAGTCACTCTTCCCAGAACACAGTAACAGCCTCTCCACCCCATCAGACTCAGGTGTGGGCAACAGATCTCCCCCAGTGCTGATTTAGGATTAAATGGATTAACTATATAGCCCCAGGGTGCAGTTTATTTTGTTCATGGATAATCCAGATCCTGCTGCTCCCTGCCCCGCCCAGGGACCAACTCCCAGGTTTAGGGAGGGGCTCACTAATCAAGATCATAGACACTCCAGAGAAAATGTCTAGCATCCCCTATTGGCCAACCCACTTGGAGTTAACTAAGCCCAGTGAGCAAAGCTTCTAGGTATTTCAACACCCAAGGTCTATGAACCAGCTCTTCCCTCAAGACGAGATCCTAGGAAAATGAAGAAACACCAGCAAAAGGGGACCCCTTTGAAAGTTACCTTGAAAACAAGGCTCCTAACTCAGAAAAAACTAGAACTTCAGAGGAGAATATTAATTGGTTTCCAGTCCAGAAAACTTCTTAGAAGAGATCAGGAAGGACTTTAAAATCAATTGGAAAAATTGGGAAAAGAAATGCAAGACAAAATTAACACTTTGAAAGCAAAAATTATTGTCTTGCAATGAAAATGAAAATATAATTGTACAAGTGCAATGAAAATGGAAATATAATTGTAGAAGTACAAAAATAAAATGATTCTCTCAAAATCACAATTGGGCAAATGGAAAACTCCTTCAAAATTAGAACTGACCAATTGGAAAAGGAGTTGCAGAAAATAGATGAAGAAAATGCTTCTCTAAAAAAGCTTGGAATCTGTGAAAAATAATGATTTCATGAAACAAAAAGATTCTGTCAAACAAAACAAAAATAAATAAGAAAATGTAAAATACCTCATCCCTGAAAAACTGATCTGGAGAATACATTCAGGAGAGACAAGTTAAGAATCATTGAGATTCTTGAAAATATTGAGGAGGAAAAAAAGCTTACACTCCATACTTCAGGATAAAATGAAGGAGAATTGCCATGATGTCATGAAACCAGGGGACAAAATATTTATTGAATGAATACTTCAATACCCTCCTGAAATGGATCCCCAAATGAAAACATCAAGGAAAATTGTGGCCAACCTCCAGAACTATCAGATAAAAGAGAAAAAACCTGCAAGCAGCCAGAAAGAAATAATTTAAATTCCAAGGAGCCACAGTAAGGATTACACAAAACTGGGCTGCATCAACATTAAGGGATCTAAGGGCCTTGATTATGGTATTCTGAAGAGCAAAGTAGCTTGGAAAGTAGGCAAGAATTCACTATCCAGCAAAATTGAGCCTTCTTTTTCAGGCGAAAATATGTATATTTAATGAAATGGGAGACTTCCAACTTTTCCTGATAAAAAGACCTGAATTAAATAACAGGACACATGAAAAGATAAAAAAGGGAAAAGAAAAAAACATGCTTATCCAATAAGATGGATCTGGCTATATCTTCACCTGGGATAATAATTCTCATAACTCTTGAGAATTGTAATTCTATTAGAAAGAATATATTTAGCCAGAAGTAATGGACAGTCATGAGAAAATGATTTAAAATATAACATTTCCTTAAAAGGTTAGACAGTAAAGAGTGAGATGGGAGGATAGAGGAGACTGAATGGGGTATATTATATCACATGCATTATATCACATGCAAAGGACATTTTGCAATAGTTGGGAAGAAGGGAGGAGGTGAGAACCAACTGAATCCTACTCTCATCAGATTTAGCTCAAAGTAGGATTAGCAAACACACAAAGAGTTGTTTAAAAACTTATTGTACCTTTCGAATATTAGGAGAGGGACAGGGGAGAGGGAAGGGAGGAGGAAAAGAGGATTGGATAGAAAGAAGGGAAGAAAGAAGTGGCAAAGGCAAAGGGGAAAGAAAGGGGAGAAGAGGGGTTATAAGGGGCAAACATGATGAAGGAAGTGGCATTCAGATACAAAATACTGGGAAATAGGGATAAGGTGAAAAAAAGAGGAAAAATACAAACGGAGAAGATCACATGGAGGGCAATAAAGAGTTCATAAGCATAACTTGGAATGTGAATGGGATGAACTCTCTTATAAAATGTAAGTGGATAGCAGAATGGATTAAAATTTATAATTCTACCATATTGTGTTTGCAAGAAAGTCAATTGAGGCATACAAATATTATATATATAGTGCAAAGGTAAAGTTGGAGTAGATTATATTAGGTTTCAGCTGAAGTGAAAAAGGCAGTGTTAGCAATCTTTATCTCAGACAAAGCAGCAGCAAAAATAAATCTCATTAAAAGAGCTAAGGAAGGACATTGTGATCTTCCTAAAAGTTACAATAGACAATAAAGCAATTTCAATACTAAATATGTGTGCACCAAGTGACATGACCTCCAAATTCTTAGAGGAGATGCTGAATGGTTTATAGGAAGAGAAAGACAACAAAACTCTACTAGTGGGAGACCTCAACCTTCCTCTCTCAGAAGTAGATATATCTCACCATAAAATAAACAAGAAGGAAGGTAAGAGAGTAAATAAAATGTTAGAAAACTTAGACACTACTGATTTTTGGAAAAAGTCAAATGGGGATAGAAAGGAATGTACCTTTTTTTCTGCAGCACATGGCAAGTACACAAAAATTTACCATATACTAGGGCATTTAAAAACCTCTTAATCAAATACAAAAAGGCAAATATATTGAATACAATAAAATATATGTGAATAATGGACCATGGATATAGAACCAAAACTAATTGAAAACTAAATGATCTCATTTTTATGAATAAACATATCAAAAAGCACATTATAGATAAAATTAATCATTTCATCCTAGACAATGACAATAATGAGACAACATACCAAAACTGATGGAATACAGCCAAATCAGCTAAAGGGGGATATATTATATCTATAAATGGTTGCATGAATAAAATAGAGAAAGAGGAAATTAGTGAACAAAGCATGCAACTAAGATAATTAGAGAAAAACAAATTAATAACCACCAATTAAATATCAAACAAGAAATTCAAAAAATTAAAGAAGAAATTAATAAAATCACAAGCAAGAGAACTATTGAACTAAAGCAAAACTAACAGTGAGTTTTCTGAAAATAAAAACCCAAAAAATAGATAGACATTTGGTTGATTTGATTAAAAAAAGAAATAAGAAAACAAATACTAGTATCAAAAATGAAAAAAGTGAACTCACCAACAATGAGAAGGAAATTAAAATAAATTTGTGGACTATTTTGTCCAACTATATGCCAATAAATTTAATAATCTAAAGGAAACAGATGAATATTTGCAAAAATTAAGTTTCTCAGATTAAATGAAGAGGAAATTAAATACCTAAATAAACTTATTTCAGAAAAAAAGAAATTCAACAAACCTTCAATGAACTCCTCCCCCCTCCCCAAAAAAATCTCCAGGGCCAGGTGAATTCATTAGCAAATTCTATCAAACCTTTAAGGAACAACTGTTTCTAACTCTATATAAACTCTTTGGAAAAATTGGGGAAGACAGAAATCTGCCTAATTCCTTCTATGACACCAATATGGTACTGATACCTAAACCAGGAAGAGTGAAAACAGAGCAGGAAAATTATAAAACAATTTCTTTAATGAATATGGATGCAAAAAAATCTTAAATAAAATCTTAGCAAAATGATTACAGCAAGTTATCACTAGGATAATTCACTATGACCAAGTAACATTTATTTCACGAATGCAGGGTTGGTTCAATATTAGTAAAACTGTCTCGTAGTGACTATATCCATAATAAACCTAACAGAAATTATATGATTATTTCAATAGATGCTGAAAAATCCTTTGACAAAATACAGTATCCATCCCTACTAAAAACAGTAGAGCATACGAATAAGTTGATTGCTCCTTAAAATGATAAGCAGTATCTATCTGAAACCATCAACAAGCCTTATATGCAATGGGATCAGGGATGAAATAAAGATGCAGATTATCACCACTACTATTTAATATTGTATTAGTTATTCTAGCTTCAGCTAATAAGAGGAGAAAAAAATTGAAGGAATTAAAATTGGGAAGGAAGAAACAAAACTCTCACTCTTTGCAGATGACACAGTAGTATAAAAATGACAATTCTACCTAAATTAAATTACTTATTTAGGGTCATTGCCAATCAAACTTCCAAAAAACTACTTTAATGACCTAGAAGAAATTATACCTAAATTCATATGGAGAAATAAAAATTCAATAATATCAAGGGATTTAATTTTTTAAAATGCAAAATAAGGAGGCATAGCCCTACCAAATCTAAAATTATATTATAATACATCAGTCATCAAAACTATCTGGTATGACTTTGAAATACAGTGGTGGATCAGTGGAATAGATTAAGTGCAAAGGAGACAGCAGGAAATGATTATAGTAATCTGCTGATTGATATAAACAAAGAGTTCAGGTTCTGGAATATGAATTCACTCTTTGAAAAAAAAAAACCTGATGGGAAAATTGGAAGATAGTATGGCAGAAACTTGGATTAGATCAATATCTCACAGCCTATACCAAAATAACATCAACATGGATGCTGGATTTAGACAAAACAAAGGCAATATTATAAGCAAACTAGGAGAACAAGGATTGGTTTACCTCTCAGATATATGGAAAGGGGAGAAATTTATGATGAAGGAAGAGTTAGTGAACATCACAAAAAAAAACAAAATGGCTAGTTTTGATTACCTTAAAAAGCTGTTGAACAAACAAAACATAGTTACCAAGATCAAATTGAGACACTATTTTTACTACTAATGTTTCTGATATAGGACTCATTTCTAAAAATATAGAGAACTGATTCAAACCATTTCCCAATTGACAAATTGTCAAAGGATATGCAAAGGCAATTTGCAGATGAGGAAATCAAAGCTATCTATCATCATATTGAAAATTGCTCTAAATCACTACTGATTTATGAAACTCAATTTGAAGCATCTCTGAGGTATAACCTCACACCTCTCAGTTTGGTCAATTTGACCAGAAAGATCAATGATCAGCATAGGAAGGGATTTGGGAAACTGGGACACTAATGCATTGTTCTTGGAGTTATAAACTGATTCAACCTTTCTGCAGATCAATTTAGAATTATGCCCAAAGTGCAATAAAAATATATACCCTTTGATCCAGCAATGCCACTACTGTATCTATATCCTGAAGAGATCATGGAAAAGGTTAAAAACATTACTTATACAAAAATATTCATGGTAGTTATTTGTGATAGCAAAGAATTGTAAATTGAGGGGAATGTCCATTAATTGGGGAAAGACTAAGCAAATTGTGATATATATATATATATATATATATATATATATATATACACATATGTATGTATGTATGTATGTTATGGAACACTACTATTCCATTAGAAATCAGGAGGAATAGGATTTCATAGAGGCCTGGAAAGATTTGCATGAACTGATGCTGAGTAAGATGAGCAGAACTAAAAGAACATTATACACCTTAACAGCAACATGGGGGGTGATGATCAACCTTGATGCACATGCTCATTTCATCAGTGCAATAATCAGGAATAATTTTAGGATATATGTGATGGAAAATATCATCTATATCAAGAGAAAGGAAATCAAAGATTATTACCTTTAATTTTTTAAAAATGTGTCTTATGTACTACATAATTTTCTTTTCTTTAATATTTTATTCCTTCCTCAAGGCTGTATATTTTCCTCTCAACATATTCAATTTTGAGCAATGTATAGAATGGAAACAATGTAAAGATTATTAAATTGTCTTCTGTTGGGGGGGAAGAAGGGCAGGTGGGGAAAATTGTAAAATTCAAAACCTTACAAAAATATAGGTAGAAACTTCTATTGTATATTTTTGGAAAACAAATAAAATATTTATTTAAAAAAGCAAATTAGGCAACAGCAAAAAAAAAACCCTTTAAACGGTTTTTCCTATTCCATGATTTCCTTCTTTTCCCTTAGTCCTTATTCCTCACACAGAAAATGACTAATCTTTAAACATATTAAACACAAATGTATATGTACAATGTTCATCAGATTTTTGCTGTTGAGAGGAGGAAGTTGGGAGGAGAGGGTGGAAGGAAATTATGTAACATGCATGTCGATTAATGTTGAAAAACTTTCATAACATGAAATTATAAAATTAAATAAAATATCAAAAAAAGGAAAGCTACCATAGACAATGAACTAATATCATTATTAAATATATACATATATATATATATATATATATATATATATATACACACACATAGTGATATGGCATCCAAATTCATAGAGGAAAAGCTAGACAAATTACAGGGAGATATAGACAGAAAAACTATTCAAGTGGGAAACCTCAACCTCTTTCTCTCATGGTTAGATAAATTTAAGCATAAAGTAAACAAGAAAAAAGTTAAGAAGGTAAAGAGAATTTTAGAACAGTTAGAACTCTGTGGAGAAAATTTAATGGGGATAGAAAGAAATATACCATTTTCTCTGCAGTACATGGTACCTACCCAAAATCTGACCATGTGCTAGGGTGTATAAACAACACAATCAAATGTAGAAAGACAGAAATATTAAGTACATCTTTTTGTAGATTAAGATGCAATTTAAAAAATGAATGCAATATAGGGACATGGAAAGAAAATTTTTTAAAAAATTTATTGGAAACCCAATTTTAATGAATGAGTAGATCAAGCAATAAATCATAGAAATAGTTATTAATTTTATCTAAAACAATGACAATGTAAAGACATCATACCAAAACTTGTGCAATGAAACTGAAGCAATTTTTAGGGGAAATTTTATATCTCTACGTTCTTGTATGTATTAAATAGTTTAAAAGAGGTCAATGAATTGGGCATGCAATTATAAAAAGATAGTAAAAGTAAATATTAAAATACCAATTAAATACTAAATTAGGAATTCTGAAAATCAAAGTAGAAACTAATAACATCGGAAGTAAGAAAAGTATTGAATTAATAAATAAACCTGAATTGATTTTATTAAAAATGAAAATCAATAAATCTCTGGTTAATTTGATTTTAAAAAAAGAAGAAAACCAATTTCCAGTGTCAAAAATGAAATGGGTGAACTAATAATTTGTAAGAATTTGAAAATATTTTTCCCAACTTCATGCCAAGAATTTTGACAGTCTAAGTGACATGGATTGATATTTGCTAAAATATAAACTACCCAGATTGATAGAAGAACAAATAAAATACCTAAATAATCCCATTTCAGAAAAATAAAGAATTTGAAGGAATCATCAATAAACTTCCTAAGGTAAAAATCTTCAGGACCAGAAGGTTATATAAGTGCATTCTACTAAAAATTTAAGATGCAATTAATTCCACTTGTATATAAATTACTTTAAAAATAGGAGGAGTTCTATCAAATTCCTTTTCTGACACCTATATAGTACTGTTATCTAAACCAGGAAAAGCCAAAATTGACATAGAAAATTATAGACCAATCTCCCTAATGAACATTGATGTAAAACTTTTAAATTAAAATATAAGAAATATATTATACAAATTATTTTTTAAATTATACAGGTAGAATTTATAGTGGATAAGCAGGAATAGTTAAATATTAGTAAAACAATCAAGAGAATTAAACCATATAGAAAAGAAAATGATCAGAAATCAATATTATATCAATATATTCTAAAAAGGCCTTTGACAAAATGTAGTACCCACTCCTACTGAAAACACTAGAGAGCATAAGAATAAATGGAGCTTAACTTCAAATGATAAATAGCTATCTAAAATGATCAATAAACATTACATCTAATAAGAATAAACTAGAAACATGTCTAAGAAGATCAGGGTTGCCCATAGAAATGTTTGCTTTATCAATAAAAGAAGGAATAGAAAGTGAAAGTATTATGATAAACAGTGAGGAAAAGTTTTTGTATACTTAGAAAACCAAAGAAAAATCAACTGAAATCACTTGAAACAATTAACAACTTTAGCAAAGAAGCAGAATATAAAATATACTTACATAATCACCAGCATTTACAGATACAGATCTCTATCATCTATCTATCTATCTATCTATCTATCTATCTATCTATCTATCTATCTATCTGCATATGTATATGTATATATATGTATATATATGTGTATATATATATATATATATATATATATATATATATATATATATATATATGTATATATATCACCAGGAAATCCCAAGAGCAAAAGATAGGAACAGAAATTCTATTTAAAATAACGTAGATAGCCCTACCTGATCTAAAATTATATTATGAATCATCAGTCATCAGAACTGTCTGGTTCTGGCTAAGAAATAGAGTGGTGGAGCAGTGGAACAGACTAGATGCAATAGCAGGAAACAATTTTAGTAATCTGCTGTTTGATAAACCCAAGGAGTCCAGCTATTGGGATAAAAACACTCTCTTTAATAAAAACTGCTGGGAAAATAGGAAGTTACAGGGCAGCTAGGTGGTGCAGTGGATAAAACACTGGCCCTGGAGTCAGGAGTACCTGGGTTCAAATCTGGTCTCAGGCACTTAATAATTACCTAGCTGTGTGGTCTTGGGCAAGCCACTTAACCCCATTTGCCTTGCAAAAAACCCTAAAAAAAATTGGGAGTTAGTTTGGAAGAAACTTAAATTAAACCAACACCTCACACCCTTTTCCAAGATAATATCCAAATGGATACAGGATTTAGACATAAAAAACAATACTATAAGCAAATTAGAAGATCAAGGACTAGTTTACCTGTCAGATGTATGGAAAAGGGAGCAGTTTATGACTAAGGAAGATATGGTGAACATCACTAAAAACAAAGTAGATGATTTCGATTACATTAAATTAAAAGCTTTTGCACAGACAAAAACCACTGTAACCAAGATCAAAAGAAGTGTAGTAAACTGGGAAACAATCTTTACAACTAATGTTTATGACAAAGGACTCATTTCTAAAATATAAAGAGAACTGAGTCATATTTATTTTTAAAAAGCCATTCTCCAGTTGACAAATGGTCAAAGGATATGCAAAGGCAAATTATAGATGAGATCAAAGCAATCCATAGTCATATGAAAAATTTCACTAAATCATTACTTATTAGAGAAATGCAAATTAAAGCTACTCTGAGGTACCACCTTACACCTCTCAGACTGGCCAATATGACCAGAAAGGATAACAATTATTGTTGGAAGGGTTGGGGGAAAGCTGGGACACTATTACATACTCATCTAACCTTTCTGGAGAGAAATTTGGAACTATGCCTAAAGGGCAACAAAAATGTGCATACCGTTTGATCCAGTAGTACCACTACTAGCTCTATACCCTGAAGAGATGATGAAAAAGGGTAAAAGCATCACTTGTACAAAAATACTTATAGCAGCTTTGTTTGTGGTGGCAAAGAATTGGAAATCAAGTAAATGTCCTTCAATTGGGGAACGGCTTAGCAAACTGTGGTATATGTATGTCATGGAACACTATTGTTCTATTAAAAACCAGCAGGGATGGGAATTCAGGGAAGCCTGTAGGGAGTTACAGGAACTGATGCTGATTGAAATGAGCAGAACCAGAAAAACACTGTTCATCCTAACAGCAACATGGGGGTCATGATTAACCTTGTTGGACATGCTTATTTCATCAGTGCAATAATCAGGGACCATTTGAGGCTGTCTGCAATAGAGAATACCATCTGTATCCAAAACAAAGTTCAAGGGCTATTCCCTTTAATTTAGGAAAAAAACTGCTATCTTATTGTCTGATCTTGTTGTATCTTATATTTTATGTTTCTTCTTTAAGCTTATGATTTCTCTCTCATCACACTCAATTTGGATCAATGTACAGCATGGAAACAATGTAACGACTCACAAATTCCTTTCTGTGGGGGAGGGATGGGAGGAGGGAAGTGAGATTGGGGGAAAATTTGTAAAACTCAAAATAAATAAAATCAAAAAAATGGAAAAAAATAAAATAATGTAGATAATATAAAATACTTAGGAATCTACCTCTCAATACAAATCCAGGAAAAAAAATACAATTAGAAAGTACTTTAAACAGAAATAAAGTTAGATCTAAAGAATTGGAAAAATGTCAATTACAAATAGGTAGCCCAAGCTGCTTAAATAAAAAATGACAATTTTACCCAAATTAAATTATTTATTCAGTACCATACCAATTAGACTACCAAAAATCTAAATTAAGAGCTAGAAAAAATAGAAACAAAATTCACCTGGATCAACATGAAGATTATAAAGGAAATTGATGAAAAAATGCAAAGGACGGTAACCTAGATATATCAGATATAAAACTGTATTATAAAGCAGCAGTCATCAAAACACTCTGGTACTGACTAAGAAATAGATTAATGGGTGGATTAGATTAGACACAAAAGACACAGTAGTAAATGAATATAGAAATCTACTACTGGATAAAGCCAAAGATATTAGCTTCTGGAATGAGAATTCACTTTTTGAAAAAAAGACTTGGGAAAACTGGAAAATGATATGGCAAAACCTAAGCATAGACCCACATCTCACTCTCTACACCAAAGTAAGCACAGTAAGATTAAATTTGGTATAGGATTTACACATAAAGGGTGTTACCATTGACCAATAAAGAGAACAAGAAACATTCTATCTGATGGATCCTTGGAGAGGGGAGAAATATATGACCATGCAAGAGATAGAGAACATCAACTATTACAAAATGTATGGTTTTGGCTATATTAAATTTAGAAGTTTTTGCATAAATAAAATTAGTTTATTCAAGATTAGAAGAAATGCTGGTCAAAGGATATGAATTGGCAGTTTTCAGATGAAGAAATTAAAACTATTTATTATCATATATAAAAGCCTCAAATTGTTATTAATTAGAGAAATGCAAATTATAATCTTTCTGAGGTCTCATCTCATATCTACCATATTTAATAAGATGACAAAAAATGAAAATAATCAGTGTTGGAGAAGATATGGGAAAATTGTGTTACTAATATACTGTTGGTAGAATTGTGAACTGATCCAACCATTCTAGAGGATCATTTAGAACTCTGCTGAAAGCATTATAGAGCTGTGCATCTTCTTTGATGCAACAATATCATTTCCAGATCTATATCCCAAAGAGATCTTAAAAACATAAAAATATCACATGTTCAAAAATATTTATTGCAGCATTTTGGAATGGCAAAGAATTGGAAATTGAGGGAATGCCCATCAATTGGGGGAAATGGTTGAATAAGCTATGGATATGAATGTTATACCATTATCATGAGCAAGCAGATTTTAGAGAAGTATAGAAAGACTTGAACTATCTGATGCTGAGTGAAGTGAGCAGATTCAATAGAATATTTTACACATTAAAAATGACATTTTGAGATGACCATCTATGATGGATATAATTCCTCTCAGTATTTCCATGATCAAGGATAATCCTGAAAGACCTGTTATGGACAATGCCATTCACATACAGGGAAAAAATTCAACAATGAACCCTGAATGCAGAGCAAAGCATACTACTTTCACTTTTTGTAGTGTCTTTTATGGTTCTTTCTTTCTTATGATGTTTTGCCCTTAATTCTAATTATTCTTTCATAGCATGACTAAAATGGAAAAATGTTATATCTGATTATATATGTACAACTTTTATCAGATCATTCACGACCATGGGGGGTGTGTGACAGAAAAACATTGTGAAACTCATAAACTTGAAAATGAATGAAAGTTGAAAACTATCTTTGCAAGAAATGGGAAAAATAAAATTAAAATCAAACATAATAAAAAATAAAAGAAAATTCTAAATGGGGTTACAAATAGATGTTATTGAATAACAAAAAGATAGTATTTAATATATCTGTACTTTAGTTCATAGAAGGAGTTTCATATAGGTATTATTGTGTATATATATATATATATATACATACATATATATGTATGCATCTTATAGGTTAAATGAAGTGAGTAAATAGGGGCAAATTCTCATTTTGTAAAAATCACTTTGCACAGAGTCCTGCAGAAAGGTCTAATTCAATAAAACAATAGCTGTCTGCACAGCTAAGCAGCCTGTTCCCATGATTCATTTTCTTTCTTTAATTTTCATTTGGTTGGGATTAGTATCTACCTAAAAGGGGTATAAGAAAAGTAGGGACTATATTTTTGTAATGCACTCTGTAAACTTAGGAGTTTAACCAAAGCCTCAGTCAGAAGATAGCACATTATTATCACCTTGCCATGGTTGACCAGTCATAATCTGACTCTTTGTGAGGGTAAGGCAGAATGTGATGAATGTGTTCAAAGAGTCATTGTAGTGGGGGAGGTGGTAGCATTTCTTTTGGTGAAGTTCAAGTAGAAGTCTATGAGTAGACTCACCTTGTATCTCTACCAATAAGAGTATATAGGAGGGTTGGGGGAGGGGAGAAGGATTTAAGTGAGTATGTTAAGGATTAATATTCTCTAGTGTGAATTCTTAAAGATTTTACTTCAGAGTTCTCTCTTTTCTTTTAAATTCAAAATAAATGCACTATTTTTCATGCCAAATGCTTCTGCTTAGAGGTTTGGTATCTGGAGAAAGTGTTTAATTTGTCATCTTGTGAGTCACATAGAATTCATTACTAAGAGTTATAATTTTATGCTTATAAGCCAAGTTTAATGATATAATTGTATATAGAGTTCAAGGCAATTTCAAAATCACAGAAAAATCCAATGGAATTCACTGTGCAAAAATGTTGCTAGCTCTCATCAGTATATTTTGTTTTCTTCCCATTGCTATTCTGATAGTAAAATGCTGTTATTTTACCACAAGTTATTAGTTAGCTACTTCTTTTGCATTCATTTTACCTGTTGAAATCCTTTTAAATTTACTTTATCATCATGATGAATAGGTCTATTTCATAGCTATTCATAAAAAGGATGGATAATAGATTGATAGATTTATAGATTGATATATAAATTATTAAACCTCACCACATTGAGGCCCCATTCATCTAAACCATGAATCAGATATTGTGAAGTCATGTATGAATTGTGAGCTTGTGTCTAAACATCCTCTTTATATCTCTTTAAGGTTCATACATAGGTTTGGGGTTCATTTGAATTTGTTTGATTTGCTTTTGTGTTACTCACAGCCCAGTAGCTGTGACTTGCAGGAATGGGCTGACCTAGACTAGGTTTAGCTTTTGATATTTTAGATTACACTGAAATTATTTTTTCCCAGGGTGGGTGGGGGGAACCAAATGGCTGCATGAAGGCTGGAATTCCCAGAAACTTGTTCCCCCCAAATCTCCAAAAGTCATCAAATTATGACTCTAGCAAAAATCTAGGGGGGGTAGAACCCACAGAAACACGGAGCGATACAATTTCTGTTTTTTTAATTTGAGTTTTGAGTTTTATAATTTTTCTCCCAATCTTACTCCCCCCCCTGAAAATGAATCTGTCAGTCTTTATTTTGTTTCCATGTTGTACATTGATCCAAATTGAGTGTGATGAGAGAGAAATCACATCCTTAAGGAAGAAAAAAAAAGTATAAGAGATAACAAGATCAGACAATAAGATATCTGTTTTTTCTAAATTAAAGGAAATAATTCTTGAAATTTGTTCAAACTCTACGGCTCTTTATCAGGATACAGATAGCATTCGCCATTGCAGACAGCCCAAAATTGTCCTTGATTGTTGCACTGATGGAATGAGCAAGTCCATCAAGGTTGAACATCACCCCCATGTTGCTGATAGGGTGTACAGTGTTTTTCTGGTTCTGCTCATCTCTGAGTGATACAATTTCCCAGTCCAAGACATCTTAGAAGATCTCTGGGACAGATCTGTTGGAAAAAGCAGCATCACAGCTGCAGCTGCAGCTGCAGCACAGCACAGTTGGGCAGGGCACCTGGGTCCATGTAAGAGGAGGATATTTAATCATCAGGAACAGCTGGATAGTCTCATAAGAGAATCCTGTCACACCAGAGTGAGTGTAGAAGGGGCTCTGGCCTCAGAGCAGCACTGTGGTTAGAACTTGAAGTGGGAGTTGGCAGAGCCACCCAGCATATCCAGAGCTCTCAGCCCATAGACAGTAATAGGGTCAGGGGAGACTGCAGAGATCTCTCTGCTCTCTCTGGGGCAGGACTTGGCTTTTTGCCACTCAAATCTGGGTTGCACTTTGGGCTCCCACACCACCAAAGCATAGCAGGGAACATCCTCACAGCTCCAGGGCAAAGGGGACCTGAGCACAGGCAAGGAGAGCAGTCAGAGCCTCTCCTAAGACCTTGGAGGAATTAAGGTCCCTGTGGTTTGTCCCAACCCTCCCCAAAACCTTGGAAGTGTAGTAATCAGTCATAGGCTGAGGTAATGAGCAAACAAAAGAGAAAGAAGAATCTGACCATAGAAAATTACTTTGGTTCCATGGAAGATCAGAACATATACTCTTATGATGACAAAATAGAAGCTTCTGTATACAACACTTCCCAGAGAAATAGAAAATGGGCTCAGGCTATGGATGAGCTCAAAAAAGACTTTGAGAAGTGATTAAGGGAGGTAGAGGAAAAGTGGGAGGAGAAATGAGAGCAACACAGATAAATCAAAAAACCCAAATCGGGGGGCAACTAGGTGGTGCAATGGATAGAGCACTGGCCCTGGAGTCAGAAGTACCTGAGTTCAAATCTGGTCTCAGACTCTTAATAATTACCTATCTGTGTGGCCTTGGGCAAGCCACTTAACCCCATTGCCTAGCAAAAACCTAAGAACAAAAACAAAAACAAAAACAAAAACAAAACAAAAACAAAAACAAAAACAAAAAACCAAAACCAAGTCAGCACTTGGTGAAAGAAATACAAAAATAATTGAACAAAATGTGTTAAAAACCAGTTTAGGCCAAATGGGAAAAAAAAGCAACACAAAAGGCAAATGAGGAGAAGAATGCCTTAAAAAGCAGAATTGGCCAGCTGGAAAAGGAGATAAAAAAAAGCTCTCTGAAGAAAATAAATCCTTCAAATACAGAATGGAACTAAAGGAAGCTGGTGACTTTGCAAGAATTCAGGAAGATATAAAACTCTACTAAAAATAAACAAATTAGAAGAAAATGTGAAATATCTCATTGGAAAAACAATTAACCTTGAAAACAGATCCAGAGGAGATAATTTAAAAATTATTGAGCTATCTGAAAGTCATGACCAGCAAAAGAGCCTAGACTTCATTTTTCAAGAAATAATACAGCAAAATTGCCCTGAGATCCTAGAAGCAGAGGGTAAAAAGAAATTAAGGGAATTCACTGATCACCTCCTGAAAGAGATTCCAAAAGAAATACTTTCAGGAATATTATAGCCAAACTCCAGAACTCCCAAGTCAAAAAGAAAATACTAAAAGCTGCCAGAGACAAACAATTCAACTACTTTGGTTTTTTAGTCAGTATTATACAGGATTGGTAGCATTTACATTGAAGGCTCATAGGGCTTGGAATATGATATGTTGAAAGGCAAAAGATCTTGATTTACAGCCTAGAATCAGCCACTCAGCAAAACCAAACAAAACACTGACTTTCAATGAAACAGGGGACTTTCAAACTTTCCTATTGAAACAACCAGAGTTGAACAGTAAGTTTGATCTCCAAGTACAGGACTCAGGTGAACCATAAGGGAGTAGATGAGAAGACCCAATTATGAGGAAATTAATGATGTTGAACTGTTTGTATTCCTGCATGGGAAGAATATACTGATAACTCATATGAACTTGAGAGCAGTTAGAAGGAGCATATATAGACAAGGCATGGGAAGGGGCTGCATATAATAGTATAATATTGTAAAAAAGTGGAGTCAATGGGTGATAAAGAAAAGTACTAGGAGGAAGAGAAAGGAGAGGAAGAAGGGGCTAAGATATTTCACATAAGAATCAAGAAAAAGCTTTTACGATGTAGTGTCACAAGGTAAGGCAAGGGGGAATTGTCTTAAGAAGATTCTCATCAGAAATGGCTCACAGAGGAAATAACATAAACACTTAATAAGGTGCAGAAATATTTCTCAACCTAGAGAAAAAATGAGAGGAAAGGGATGGAATAAGAAGGAACTGGGGTAGGGAATGAGGGAGTAGGAGGTAGAGGAGAGGAAAGATCATGAGAGAGGGTACTCAGATACAACACATTTTGAATAGGATGAAAGGAGAGAGAGAGAATGGAATAGATGAGAGTGGGGAGGAATAGAGTGGAGATAAATACAGCTAGTAACAGCAATTGGGAAAATATTGAAAGAGTTTTTCTGGTGGCTGTGATAGGGAAGGCAACTCATCTCAAAGACAGAACTATTGGAATCTTAACATACACTGAAGTACATGTTTTACCTCTCACTAATCTTGAAGTTTCTCATCCTTTTTTTTGGGGGGGGGGTCATGATTACTCTCACAACAAGATTATTGTAATAAAATAAAATATATTTGAAAAATTGAGAAAAATTATTTTTCCCTTACAATGGTACTGGTAGATTGTCCAGGTTACACAGGCATACAACAATGAGCTAAGTACAAGGGGTCAGTTTATCTTTAGCTTTGTGGGGAGCCTAATACCTCTTCTTTTCCACCTTTTCATTCTCTCAGATTCTGACCTAGTTTTGGCAATGTGTGGGTCAGCTTCATTATGTATGTGTATGTACCAAAAACTGTACTGCCAAGGTAAGTCAACATATCCACAGCATTCTACTTTTCTTCTTTAGGTGTAACCATGGATGTTTCCATTTATGGATGATATGGCACTGGAAGATGGAGAATCTCTGTCTCCTTGCTGTTAATTTTCAGACCAAATTTAGCACCAACAACAGATAATCTATGTTCTGTTGGATCTCAGTCTCAGAAATTGCATTGAATACATAATCATCTGAACATAAAATGTTGTGTATCAACTGTTCCTCCAAAACTGAAACAGAACAACTTACATTTGAATTGCCTTAGGAAGAGTTTAAAGATCACCTGGATAGATAAGGTACTACACATTGAGCCCCTCTCCTTCCGTGACCTGATAAAATTCAAATTCTAGTGTAGTTCACCTTCTTAAAAACATCTTTTATGGGGATTCACACAAGACAAGAGCATTAAAAGAAGTCAGAAGAGGTCCTGATATCAGGACACTCTCAGGGTCTTTCTGAAGAACTTTGGACTTGATTATGAGATATAGCAGACAGCAATTCACCTGCTTCAAAGAAGGTGCTATAGCACTCCATGAGCAAAAGGAGAATTTTAGGAGCTAAAAAGGAATGAGAGATGCAAAAATTTAAAGACATCTCCATTCCAAATGTTCATACTTGTGCTGATCCTCTGTTAGAGCCTTTATATTTGCACAATATCAGCCTCAGTAGAATACACAGAGGTCTCCCTGTATAGTGAACCTAATATCATGATGACATTTTGGTCCTCTTCAAGTCTAAAGGACAGCAAAGATTCAATGAAATGGAAAGGTAGTTTAGTGTGAGGAAAGACTGTTTAAACAGTTATGAGATATGTGATTCTCTACTTAATCTTTTATACTCAATCTTACTTGACTTAATTTTTTTGCAACCTCCATTTCCTTGTCTGTAAAATGGGAATAATAATAGCATCTCATATAGGCAATTGTGAGAGTCAAATACCAATTGCTTTACAAATTTAATGTTGTATAAATGAAAGCTGTTGTTGTAATAATGATATTTTCAAGTGTTGGAGGAAATTCTCTTTAAGTGAGTTTTGGCATGTCATAAATTTAGAATTTTCTGTAAGGTGATAAGATCCTTTCTAGAAAAAAGCACTCAATGTACAAAGCAAATTGTAAGTATTTTGGAATGATTTGTTTCATGTATATCTCTATCTCTATCTCTATCTCTATCTATCTCTATCTCTATCTCTCTTTATCTCTATTGCTATCTATCTCTATCTCTATCTATCTGTCTATCTATCTATATATACATACATTTATAAAATATATATATATAAAACATATATAAAATATATGTTAAAAACAAAACCAAAACAAAAATACATTGAAAATATTTTAAAATATTTTTTAAAAAAACAACATCATTAGCTTTCCCAGTCCCAAGACATAGGACCAATAAAGAGCTTCCTGACCAACCCAAAGCTCAAGTCCTTCAGTGCTAAACCTGAGCACTGTCCATCACCATGGAACCAGACATATATGTCCTGATACAAAAGAAATGGCCCAGTAGAGCATCTTGGGACTTCCTCTCTGTTGTTCCCCATGCTAGAGTGGTTTACTACCTGGAGAGGTCTTGTAGCTACTGACATTTATAAAGATTATATGAAGCTGAAGCATAGTGTCCTTTTTGTTGTGGAAGAAAAAACGATTGGGATATCTTTGTCTACTGATATTCTTTTCACTTCTTTGTTTTCTGAGGGAGAACAAGAACATGCATTTGTTGCTATGGCACTTTAGTGCTCAGGGAATACTAAGTAAACTGGAAAGCCTCACACATCTGGCTACAACTTGCCCTTGTTTGCTTTAAGTTTTCTTCACAGACGACCACCCGGACTGTGAACACATCCATGCACCAGCCTTCTTCATGGATGACTGCAGGTATGGTTATGCTGAGTCTGTATAAGGATGTTTTTCAGACCAGAAGGAGTATTGAGGGGGCATTGTTTCAAGTGTGTCATTGTTTTTTTTTTTATCAGTGATACTTCTTTTGAAATGGGTTTCTAAGCCACAAATACACATTTTTTATGAGTTTTTACTTGTCTCAACTTAATTTCCATCAGGTTTGACCTGATTTATATAGCCAAGGGTTAGAATTGGTTAGAGTGGCACTCAAATAGCATGATCCACATCCTCAAGACATAAGGACAACTGAGATTTTGTTTTCAATATTCAGTTTTGTCCTATTTATAGTCCCATCAGGGACTCTTTGGCAGCCTGGTAAAGCTTATAGAACCCTATTTCAAAAATAATTTTTAAATGTAGAAAATACATTTAAGCATATTGCAAAGGGAACCAGTTACATTTGAAATGCAATTATCAAAATATTTCTTTAAAGAGTTTGGGAAAGAACCCCTCCCCTGAATATATCAGTTTAAATTTTTAGATTTGAAGGACAAAGTTTACTTCAGAAGGTTTTGACCATTCAGGCAAAGTTAGTGTATCATAAAAATGTAATTCCTCTCATTCTGTAATTCTCTTCCTTTGATTCTACAAGTGGTATCAAGTAACACTGGAACTTCCTATGAAGGATCATGCAATTTCTACACCCTAACACAGGGTAACTTCTTCCACATAACAACTTGAAATGGGGCTCAGTTATGCAATCAAGCCTATGTCTCATGTTGTTTCTTCTACTTTGTGTTTGTTTGTGAGGCTGAGAAATGATGCTAAAATAGATATATCCAGGATTGGGGGTTCAAGGTATGCAGAGACACTGAGTCCTTTGGTTGGAGAGGATTGGTAGCAGGGGAAATTTCTGCTTTGAAGAAGATGACCACTGAAAAGTTTAAGAAAAATCAACCTCTGACCTAAATTGCCAAAAGACATGAAACTGGTGATAACTGTATGGACAGCATAGCTCTGAGAAGAAATGTAAATTATCTTTTCAGAAATTTTGCAAACTGTATCATGCTTTATGTGTAAACATCTTGGTAGTTGTCTTATTGATGCTTCATGTTTTCTATCAATTTGTGCTTTTGTATATTATGTATGTTAATTTTTTGTATAAAGAAAATAAATAGCAGTCCTTTAACTGATGTGTATCGAACACTTGAATATGTTCTATTCCTCTGATCCTCTTTTCAGGAAATTTCTAAATGTCCAAAAATAAAATAATTTTCTCTCTAAATAATTTTTGCTGTCCTTTGAGGTAGAAACATAAAACTATTAAGAATCAAACTCTTAACGTTAAGAGTTTGTACCTAATTAAAATGCATGGATTCAGAGTTGAGATGGATGTACCTTGATATATATATATATATATATATATATATATATATATATATATATATATAGTAAAAGTGTATAGCATCTCATTTCTTTTGCCCTGGCTATAATTATTATTGTTACACAGAAAAACATAATTGCTAAAATGGATTGAAACTTTAAACAATTTTATTAATGAAATGATACTTCTTACAATTGGATATCCTCTCCATTGTTTGACTCAATTTTTCTGTCATTAAATCCTCTGTTAAAGAGTTCATTTTTTGTCAGCAACCAGCTGGTTACTCACTTGTTTCATTTAGTCACTCATTTCAATTATAACCAGTTTTCTTATGAGCAAATTTAGTGCTTTGTTGGCAAAGATACTAGAGTGGTTTGCCATTTCTTTTTCCAACTCATTTTACAAATGAGAAAACTAAGGAAAACAGTTTTAAGTGACTTGCCCCATATTACAGAGCATCTGAGGGGAGATTTGAACTCAGGAAGATGAATTCCTGACATTTGACTTTGCCTTATTGTATAGAATAGGTCAATTAATCTAATGCTGGTTTCAATATAAAATGCTTAATCAAAGTTTGTGTCCCCACACTGGATGGATAAGGTCTTACAAAAAAAGGTACTTATTAGGACAGGAACACAATATTTTATTACTTAATAAAGCATAGTACAAATACTTTGTAGCTGAACAATTGAGTGAAATTTGAGTACACTTTTGTTCTATCCCTAATGATAAAGTAGACCTCAGACATTTGACACTTACTAGCTGTGTGACCTTAGGCAAGTCACTTAAACCTGATTGCCTCACATCCAGGCCTACCTCCAATTCTCCTTATCCCATATCTGGACATTAGTCCCAGGTGATTTTGAAGGAGAAAGTGAGGCTGGTGACTTAGCACAGCATCCCTCATTCAAATACAATTCAGATGCTTGTCATTGCATCACCTCCCTGATGTCTCGGACTTCTTCAAGAATGAAGGACATCATCATCATCATCATCATCATCATCTCCCCTTCACATAGTATCTCAAGGAAAGACAATCTACTTTTACTCCAGAAAAGAGCAACATTTAATCACAAAACTTTATGTATTCATTTTTTCATACAGAACTGTTATAATTTGATATTTTGAAATTACCCTTCTAGTAGTAGAACTTATCATCTTGTGCTTTCTATTTCAATTTCTATTAATTTCTATTTTTCTTTTAATGACTGGACTGTTTGCTCATGATAAGGGTTTTCACTTTCTCTTGAAGACAAATATAAAAAATGAGATGAAAAAGTATATTTTAGCCATATTAATAAATTAATGTATGAATTCTATGTTAAAATGTGTAAAGATGAAAAATGAAAATACATGATAAATTTATTATATATTTCACAATAATAGCAAGTTATACATAATGAATTTATAATTTCATGTGTATTCATTTTTATGAATATCAATCATTGGTACCCCTTTATGCTTTAAAATATATATATATATATATATATATATATATATATATATATATGGATATAGAAATTCAATTATTTAGTTCAGCCATATAAAAATATATGTACACATTCATATACATACATATATATGATGCACATATGTATGCATTTGTGTGTTTTTCTGTATATACCTAAAAAAAGTAAAAAGGTATGCAGACATTAAAGTTCTATTCCAAAAATTCTCAAATGTTGTGGAGATGAGGTTTAGTTTTTAAACTCAAGCTTTTCTCTATTCAGAGACCAAATAAAAAGATTCCTCACATAGAGGATGGAAGAAAGTATATTCTGTTTAATGAGAGTCATTAATAGAGGTAAAAAAAATTAGAAAATGGGTCACAACTTCAGGAATCCATGAATACACTCTATGAGGAAAGAGAAGGGGTTTGAAAGAGCACTATGAAGTATTGAAGAGACAGGTATACACACATATGTATATACACTTATATGTGTATGCATGCATGTATATGCATTTATTCATTACTAAATATATGTAGGTATGAATGCATGTACATATATATATGTATATATATATCAATGCAATATTATAAGTAAAAGGATTATATAGATAATATATGTGTATTAAAAAAAACAAAAGTTGACTGGATTTGGAATTTTTTCTTATTGAGTGGTCCTTATGAAGAACTTCTCCAACTATTAAAAATATTCACAACTAACACAAATGTTTCAAAATGTATAGCCTAGTTTTCTTGGAAATTTAGAGTTTAAGTGACTTAACCAGTATTTTTCAAAGCTAGAGTATGTCAGAGACTTGACATGAATTTCAATCCTCCTAAAATTAAGATCAACTCTCTATTTTCTTCACTTATGCTCTCTCTCTCATAGTATGTGACTGAGACTATTGATTGCATATCTGCATGCATATATGTGAATATGATTTTATTTCATTTTATTTCTAATTTGTGAAATAAACATTTCCATAACTGTATAATAATAAAAAGATGATTGCACATGAAACTATCAATTCATTATATATATGCATATATATAAAACTTCCTATTCTCTTAAAATATATAATAAATTCATCATGTACATTTTTGTATTTTCCTTTTTTCTTAACTCTTATACACACTTAAAACAAGGCAAGAAACTTTTCCTATGTAACAGGAACTTGTTACATAAGTGATTAAGACATGTTCATATATACACATGTGTGCATATATTGTTGAAAAAATATATAAGCAATTTTATACAAATATGTGTTCTCCCTCCCAATTTGTGCATGTATTCTCAATTTTGTATAAAATATTATAGCTTTATTGTAACACATTTTCATATATTTTTAAAAACAAAATACGAAAAATGAAAATTTCATTAAAAAAGAAAACATATCATTAATAAAAATATTTTCTGCTATATTTCTTACATGTTAGTATATATATATATTACTTGAGCCAGAACTGTAATTTTAATAGAACAGGGAAATATCATTAGCAAAACTCCCTTAACAAATATAGAATAGCAGTTTTTCAACTTACAGTCATAGAGAATTGCCTGGAGTTTTGAGAGTTTAAGTGACTTGTCCATGATCACACAGGTAATGTATGTCAAAACTGGGATTCTGACTCTAATTTCAAAACTATTTTTCTAACTATTAAACTATATTTTTTATCTTTATGTTATTTCTCTTCTATGTGCACTTTCACATATATAGTCATATGTTCATTGACACCAGAAGTAACCTGGCATTTATATGCATACATTCATACATGTGTCCATATGTGTATATATCAATATATGTATACATACTGCAGTCAAGATGAAAAGACAGTATATATAAATAGGGGTCAAAGAGATAAATTTGATGAAGTTAAAGTTAAAAGAACTAAGAAAGTTACATTATTTTTAACAAAACAATATCAATATTAAACATATATATTCACTGAATTGCATAGAATCTTATTATATAAAGATAAAATTATTTGCACTTCACTGAGAAGCAATAACTATTTTAGATTTCTATGTGCCCTTTTCAGAGCTAGAAAAATCTAAGATAAGGAAGAAATTAAGAACCAGAATAGAGTCATAGGAAAATTAGATCTCTGGCTATTACTGCATAGAGATATCTGGTAATGTTCATATTTCTTAGCTTTCAAGACAACTTTATAATATTGACCATGTGCTAGAACAGAAAGAATTCTTGAGCTACTTCAGAAAAGCAGAAATATTGCACATAGACTATAAAACATAGTAGAAGTCCTATCTCTGACACATATTAACTGTGTAACCACAGAAAAATGACTTCTTTTTTAGGTCTGTAGGCATCTTTATAAGCTTATCAATCATAGAGCATCTATGTTTCTAGCTTCTCAGATCTGATATGGGACCTTGAGGACTTTTTCTCTAGCAAGTTGTAAAAGTGCCTAGACAATGGAGCATTTTTCCAGCCAACTATTCATATTTTTGTGCTTTTCCTTTATCTAATCAGTTCTCAATAAAGTCATGTTTCTTTTCATGTCAAGTTCTGTCTTTATTTCTTCCTCTCAAAACAGAAAGAAGATAGGACTGTAAGGAAGGGGAAAAGCACTCTTGAAAGATTTCTTCTCTATTGGGTTGTAAATATAGGTAGAGCGTTATTCTGCCTTTCCCCAAGCAATCAGCTCAAAAAATCAGTACATCTTTTAAAATCCAAGTAGTTCCTATCATAAATGTTGAATATTTTCCCTTAAAGTTGTTTTCTTTTTTAAAATAAAATACAATAAACATCACTATTTTAATTTCTTTAAGTATCTCCTCTCCTTACCTCCATTGGTTCCGTCATCATTATCTCCTACTTCAATCTTCATCTCATTATCTCCTACTCCTCCAATATTTTCTTCTTCCTAATTTTTGATACCACCACTCTTGACATCCCTATAAGAAATATTCCATTTATAATTTATAATGTGAAAATAGTAAAGACAAAATCTATCAGGAATGACCCATATTGCCATTATATATTCATATCACAAGCTCTAAAATAGTTTCTTTTACTTTATTATTTCTGTTATTATCTACCAGTTGTGAAAAACAACTACATACAAATAAACTGATGGATCACACTATCCTGAATATATCTACCTAAATCAATGTTCTAGCTTCAATCAGATCCTCTCAATACATTTATCTGAGGGAAGTTCTGTCTTAGGTACTCAGTATAGTTTGTGTCTCTCCTCAACATTTTATGTGACAGGTTGTGCTTCTTATTAAGATGATTTAATGAGTTTTTATTTCACAAATATTGTTATTCTGCTTCTATCAGCAATCAAAGGAATGTCCATTATATATTAAGTGGACTTAATTATATAGTTTAGAAACCTAACCATCCTATGTCATAATTTTTCCAAAGGGGAAAATGAATGCCAAATTTTAAATAACTCATTTGCAAATGCAGTGTTAAAATACAATCTATTTGTAAGATGAGGGTTATTTGTACTATCTTTCTTGAACTGATGAATGAAGTTCCTTTGAAATGTTACTTATCACTAACTGTAATGCTCCAGCAAGTCTGTGACCTGACAAATTAGGAAATAAATATCTGAGGTGATCCTGACATTTATTGACATCAGAGATTATTTCCCTACCCTACCAAACATTCTTGCAAAGAAGTTTTTTTTTCCTTATATAACTTTTCTGTTTGATTCCTTTTTTGGCCTCATTTGACAGCACATACTTTACAAATGCCAACCTAATACAAGTCAGTCAAAGGAAAACAGACTTAAATTTGAAAATACCACATTACTTTCCTTCTTTCCACCTATTATCTTGTTTATCAGTAAGAAAGTTTTGAATACATCTATGTTTCTCTGAATTTTCTAGTATATCTTTAGAGGTCCACCTGAGGGGGGGACAGGAAGGTGGGTGGAGGTAAGAGGGGGTACAAAAAGACTATTATTTCACTTCTTAAATAAATCTCTTTCAATTCAAAACATTCTGAAACAGGATAGGATATATCTGGACCAGACAATTGCAACAATAATGTTCATTGCTTGCTAACAGTTAACTGCTTGACAATTGATACAGGTTACAGAAACTAGTGTAAATAAGTACCACTGAAGAGAGGAAGGAAACTTTGAGATCAATGACATAAACTTGTCAGATGTTCCCTTGAACTTTGTTAAATAGGGTTGGCATAATGATCTTTCCTTGAGAAAAGTGTGAGCACATATGTGTATATACTTCCACAATGATAAATTCTGTACAGACATGTAGGACTGGTCCCTAGCACAAGTAAAGCATCTTATCCTAATTCTGAAAGAACAAGGGCCAGTGATCTATAACCTCTTTCTTTCCCCTACTCTACTTTTCCTGAAGGGTGCCTTAAGTATTCCTCATGAAATATGTTAGAAGAAAGGATAAAATTGGGCTTATGTCAGAGATTCCCATCATTTATGCTTAAATATTTCCTTTCCTGATGTGGGAATTCTCTAAATCCTTGACTTTGAACAGGGGGTTATATTTCACTTTAATCATAGACTTTGATCAAAAGAAATTCATAGACCTAAGAAACTCCTACTCAATCATCTTCCATTTTAGCTCAAGGTTTAATTTGCTTCCAGCAAGGAAATTGAGGAAGATTTCTAGAAGTTGGCACGTGATTTGATCCTTGGAAGAAGAGGTTTCTGGAGTCAGATATGAAGGATAAGCATTTTCTAAGCATTGAGAATGAACTTCAGGAATGCATGAAAAAGGAGTTAGTATCTCTAGTTGGGGAAATTTCTAGTAGTCTAATTTTACTGGTATTGAACATGAAGGAGACTTGAAAACTAGGTTGAAATCAAATCTTAGAGAACATCTAGTGCCAAGTTAACTTTTGCATTTTCCTAAAACCATTATATCTCTTAGTTAAAATACCCTTTAAGGATTCTCTTTCTGTGTATTCAATGATGAATTAGAGGAAAGGTCTATTACTTTATTTAAACAAAGGCATTCTTACTTATCTTAATCTGATAACTGCCTCAAATTAATTTTATAGGGAATATCTTTCTGCTCTGAAGAAACCTTCTCTTTTAGAAAGTGATTAAGCCTCTGATAAGAATGCCATTAAAAAAGAATTTGCCAGGGGGTGGAGCCAAGATGGGGACAAGAAGGGATCTAGTCTTAGGAGCTCTTTGATAAAATTCATAAGCTAAGGACTCTAACTAAACTTTCCAGAGACAGAACCCACAAAGGGACCCAGTGAGGCAGTTCTCCTACTCAAGGTAACCTGGAAAAGAGCAGAAAGGCTCTGCTCCCCGGGGTTGGAGGAGCAGCCTGCCAGAGGGCCGGCGAGACAGAGCCAAAGAACTTCAGCCTCCCGGAGGCAGCCCCAGGGCGCTGGGAGCCACAGCTCACAGCAGCGGGGAGTCTCCTGAGCTGCACCCTGAGGAGCACCGGGCACAAAGTGGGGGAACAGCGGGGGACCTCTGCCAGAGTGAGCACGTAGAGCCAAGCCCTCAGGGCACACAGAGAACAGCACAGCCACCCCAGCCCAGATCAGGAAACAGAAGCAGACTGAACTGGTAATCAGGAGCCTCCAGGGCATGAGCCCATTGAACTGAGGGAGGGGAGAGAAGAGAGACTGCTGAGCTCTGTCCTCTGCCTCTGGAACAGGACTCTGGGGCTCTGACCACATTCAGATCCTGATGAAGTCTAGCCCCCCCACCATAGAACAGCAGGACCCCCCCACACCTCAGCCCTGTGGCAGAGGGGGGCGCTTAGGGTCATTCACAGACCAGGAGGGAGGACAGAGCCTCACACACTGAGACCCATGTGGGAGTGTCCCAAAAGCTCAGGAAGCACCCCAAAAACAGACCCAGGCTGGGAAAATGAGCAAGCAGAGAAACAAAAGGAAGACTATTGAGAAATATTTTGCAAATGAGCCCAAGAAGGATCAAAATACTCAGTCTGAAGATGAGGAAGCACAAGCTCCTGCATCGAAAGACTCCAAGAAAAACAGAAATTGGGCTCAGGTTATGACAGAGCTCAAAAAAGACTTTGAAAATCAAATAAGGGAGTTGGAAGAAAAACTGGGAAAAGAAAGGAGAGAGATGCAGGAAAAACATGAAAATGAAGTCAGCAGCTTAGTCAAGGAAATCCAAAAAAATGCTGAAGAAAATAGCATGCTAAAAACCAGCTAAGGTCAAATGGATAAAACAGTTCAAAAAGTTATTGAGGAGAAGAATGCTTTAAAAAGCAAAATTGACCAGATGGAAAAAGAGAAAAGAAAACTCTCTGAGGAGAACAAATCCTTCAGACAAAGAATAGAATTCAGGGAGATTGATGAATTTACCAGAAATCAGGACTCAATAGTTCAAAACCAAAAAAATGAAAAATTAGAAGGAAATGTGAAATATCTCATTGAAAAAACAATTGATATGGAAAACAGACTTAGGAAAGATAACTTAAAAATTATTGGAATACCTGAAAGTCATGATCTGGAAAAGAGCCTTGACATCATTTTCAAAGCATTACTACAGAAAAATTGCCCTGATATTCTAGAAGCAGAGGGCAAAATAGAAATGGAGAGAATCCACCGATCCCCCCGAGAAAGAGATCCCAAAAAACCAACCCCTAGGAATATTATAGCCAAGTTCCAGAACTCCCAAGTCAAAGAGAAAATATTACAAGCATCCAGAAGGACACAGTTCAAATATCATGGAGCTGCAGTCAGGATCACACAGGACTTAGCAGCAACTACATTGGAAGCTCGTAGGGCTTGGAATACAATATACTGGAAGGCAAAAGAGCTTAGAATGAAGCCAAGAATGAACTACCCAGCAAGGCTGAATGTCCTCTTCCAGGGAAAAAGATGGACTTTCAATTAACCAGGGGAATTTCAAATGTTCCTTTTGGAATGGCCAGAGCTGAACAGAAGGTTTGATCTTCAGAAACAGGACTCAGGTGAAGCATGGAGATTGGAGGAGAAGGAGAAAATATGAGAGACTTAATGAGGATGAACTGCATGTATTCCTGCATAGAAAAATGACGCTGATAATACCCATATAAACCTTCTCAGTTAATAGAGCAGGTAGAGGTAGCTTTTATAGTTGAAGCACAGGAGAAAGCTGAATTTGAAGATAAAATATGGTGTAAAAATGGAGTAAAAAAAAGGAAATGGAATGGGAGAAAGAAAAAGGAGAGGGGGAATAGGCCAAGATATTTCACATAATAAGATTTTTTTTATTCCAATGAGCTATTGCAATGATATGGAAGGGGGGAGGCAAGGGGGAATGAAGGAACCTTTGCTCTCATCAGAGATGGCTAGGAGAGGAAACAGCATATATACTAAATGGGTATAGACATCTGGAGTAAGAAGGAGGGGGGGGGAGCAGGGAGAAGGGGTGGGGATGTGAATAAAGGAGGACAGGATGGACCATGGGGGGAGAGTGGTCAGATATAACACATTTTCTTTTTTACTTCTTGCAAGGGGCTGGGTTTGGAAGGCCTGCCCAGGACCATGGGGCTAGGTATGGGGCCTCAGGGCTTCTTGGCCCCAGAACCAGGGATCTGTCTGCTGCACCACTCAGAGTGAAAGGAGAGAGAAAATATAGTACATGGTAGTGGAGAAATAAGAAAGGAGGGAGTTGTGATCAGCAATGGCAACGTTGGAAAAATATGTAAGTAACTTTTGTGATAGACTTATCATAAAGAATGTGATCCACCCATGACAGAGTTGTTGATGTTGGAACAAAAAATGAGGCACACTTTTGGTTATTATTATTATTTGGGGGGAGGGTGCAGGGCAAGTGGGACTGGGTGGCCTGCCTGGGGCCACATAGCAGGGTGATCTTTGGGTGTCTGGGGCCGGATTTGAACCCAGGTGCTCCTGGCTCAAGAGGCAATGCTCTGTTTGCCACCCAGCCACCCCTACTATTATTACTATTTTATTTTATTTTGGGCCTTTTTTTCTTTTCTTTTTTTTCCCTTTTTCTATTTTCTTTTCTTCTTTTTTGTTTTTGCAGGGCAAAATCGGAGATCGGTGGCTTGCATGTCACACAGCTGGGTGATTGTTGGGTCTACGAGGCTGGATATGGGCTCGGGTGCTCGTGGCTCTAGGGTTCGTGCTTTGTCCATTGCACCAACTGGCCATACCTACAATTATTACTATTATTTTTTTAATGTTAATTTTTTCTCTCTCCCCTTTACTTTTTTTCACCCAAGCAAGTCTATCTATATTCGTGGGGGGAGGGGTATTTTGTTTACTTGTAAACAAGAATATTTTATTAATGTAAAAACACATTTGTACAAAATGAGAATAAAAAAACAAATTAAAAAAAGAATTTGCAGGACATTGTTTCTGAATTGATATGCAAATTAGTCCAAGAATGCAGGGTATAAACTTAATTATTTTATTTGGTTTTTGCAAGGCAATGGGGTTAAGTGACTTGTCCAAAGCCACACAGCTAGGAAACTATTAAATGTCTGAGGTCTGTTTTGAACTCAGGACCTCCTGACTCCAGGGTCTTTGTTCTTACCCACTGTGCCATCTAGCTGCCCCTTTAATTGTTAATGATTTTGAAGATGTTAAAATCGTTAAATTATTTTTCAGGTAAATGTGTGTGTATCTATCTATCTATCTATCTATCTATCTATATGTTTATATGTGTATCCACACATACTGTTGCATACACACATACACACACACACATCCACACACATCCACACACACACACACACACCTATAGCTAAGTAGTGCTGTGGATAAACCACCAACCCTGGAGTCAGAAGGAGCTGAGCTCAAATCCAGCCTTAGATACCTGACACTTACTAGTTGTGTGACCTTGGCAAGTTACTTAACTCTGTCACACATCTAGATTTGTCTCCAGTTATCCTAATTCATATCTTACTACTGGACCCAGATGCATCTGGAAGGGATAAGATGACTCTGGTAACTTTACACAACACCCTCTCATTGAAATCTAATTTACTTATATCTCATGTCATCACCTCCCTGACATCATGGTCTTCTTTGAGAACAAAGGGTAAATATCATCATATAACTTCATTTAAATATATATGCACACATACACCCATGTATATATGATACCTTACATTTTTCTTTAAAAATCATTTTGATCTTATTGTAAAAAAAATTTGTGGGTCTCACTGTGTCATTTATTTCTCTTTGTTCTATATTAATTTTCACAGAATGTGTCATTTGAGTGAGGGTTGCCAATTTTTTTACAAGCCATTTTTTCCCCTCCATTTCCCACCCCCCCCAGAACATTTTTTAATTCCCTTGCTCAGTTTCTTCCAAGCATTTAAGTAATTGTTTTTCCTTTTCAGTGTCCCGTGGTTAATAATTATCTTTGGATTTATTTTTGATACATTTACATTTATCCATATTTTATTGAGTAGCTTGTATTGTGTTTAATCATCTAGTTCCAGATTTGGACTTTGTTCCAGGATAAGACTTGATTTCTTCTGTGTTTTTCTATTAGAGAGTTCTGTTTGAACTCATACAGGGACATTTTGGTTTTTGTGCTAATTTCTACCTCCCAGGATTTGGTTGATGAAGTTCAGAGTCAGATCAGAATCTTAAGGATCTTAAAACACCTTGGGTAGGGATGTCGTGGTCTGAGCACTGATGTGAACCTCCTGATTACCTGCAAATTTGCCAGTCCAGGCTTCTTTTAAGTTTTTTTAATCCAATGAATATTTCTAAGGAAAACTTCCACTCTTATAATGTTGATTTACAGAACCTTCAATGTTAATGTTTCTGAGACCTGGGGTTGTATGGAGCAATGTCTGACATTTAAAAAAAAATTCAACTTTTAAAATTATTTTTTTACATATTTTCTAATCATATTCTTAATTCTGAATTCTCTCCCTCCTTTTCCCCCAAACCTTGAGAAGGCAAGCAATATTATACCAATGATCAAAGTTATATCATGCAAACGATATTTCCTTATATGACTTGTTTGTCTTTAAAAGGTGCATGTTTTTCTGGTCCATTCTTTTTATTGTCTGTGAATTTTAATATTACTTTTTGTGCAGTTCTGAGGTATTAGAAGTCACTTGTTATAGCTTATCATTGGATATGTTGATAATTATTGGATCTGTTGTGATGCTGAGGATGTTACTGGAGGAGGTGTTATGAAAACTGAGCCACCTTTGGGGTGGTTTGGGGCTGGCTCTTGCTAAGAAGTATGCTGAGTGAGGCTGCACAGAAAAAATAATTGGTAGAATAGAAAAACTTGAATCTTCAATGAAGAGTCTTACCAAAGAAAGAACAGAGAGAACACCTAATTGTGATTACAACTGCACAGATGTGATGATCATTCAAGAAGAAGAGAAGCTAAAAATAATAACATTAAAAAGTATGCTCTCTATTCAAGCAAAATCTATTTCTCTCAAAGACAAGTTTTGTGAGAACAACCTAAGCATTATGGATCACTCCAAAGAGTCTAATAAGTCAAAATCTTAATATATAATACAATAAGTAAGAAAACCAACAAGAAGTACTGAACACATAAAACAAAATGCTGATTGAATCCATAGGTTGCCTCCAGAAAATAAACAAAAACAGACCAATCCTGGCAACTCAAAGATAGTATGGAACTAAATGAAATGATTTGATTCCCAAACAACAAATTCTAGAAGCCAGCAATCTATTCCAATCAAATCCAATAGATATCAAGTGGCCACTATGTATTAAGTTCTGTGCTAAGCACTGAGTTTACAATTAATAAAGACAGCCCCTTACCTCTAGGAGTTTCAATTAATCCAAGGCCATTTTTCATTATGAGGACAAAATCTAGGGGGGGCTAACAAGACACAAAAGGAGTCAGGAAAGTGGGAAGGGTTAAAAGAGAGGAGGGGGATAACAGGAATATCTACAAAACAACATCTTAATCAGGAGAGCTGAAACCAGGCCAAACAGTTCTTGTCCTTCGTTATCCAAGAAGACCAAAATGATATCACTGTGCTTGAGATAAATTACTGTACCTGTAACTGATCAGACCAATACAATCTTGGAACATTCTTCTACAGGTTGGGCACAAATTTAATGTGAGCACCTGGGGTGGATGTTCTAAAGTCATGGATGTTTTGTTTCTTTTGAGCTGCTTCAATTCTGCCTTCCTCATAGAGTGCAGTACCCTCACTGATGAGGGCATGCCATTCTGGGCAGTCCCATGCTGTACAATCAATTCTATAGGTCTTCAAAGAGACCTTAGGGTGTCAGTATCAGATGTCCTTGAGAGTGCTTACCCTGTGTGAGTTTTCCTTTAAAATAGATTTTTTTTTTTTGGTAAGCATACATCTGGCATTCTAACATGTCCAGCCCATCGTGGTTGCACTCTAGTAATATTGGAATGCTAGGGAGTTTAGCTCAAGAAAGGATATAAGTGTCTAGTTTCCTCTCCTACCAAATGATCTTCAAAATCTTCCTAAGACAATTGAAATGGAAATGATTCAGTCTTGACATGACATAGGTAGACTATTCAGGTTTCATAAGCACACAGCAATGACTCTATAAACCTTCAATTTGATATAAGTCTAAGACCTCTTCTTTCTCATACTTTCTTTCAGGGTGTGGGATGTGTTTAAGAAAGAGTAGTATCTCTGGTGTTAGGGCTGCCAAACCCTTTGTAGGGCTGCTTTCCACCTTTAATGGCCACTTAAGCCACCTAACTCTTATCTGTGGCTCCAAGAAGATGTAGCATGCACAGTGGCCATACCCTGGTAAACAATTTCAGCAGATGGACTGAACAAGATTGAGGGTAACTTAGGGAGTCTCAAACTCATCAATGAGTAATGGGGCATGTCCACCCCAAGCATGTGAAGTCTTCCACTGGTGGAGTGGACGGAGGAGAACAATTGAATACAATGGCCATGAAACCAGATGAAGCACGTGCTGAGGTGTGCTTAGAGCTTGGTTAGACACTGAAGTCGCCAAGATCAGCACTGCATCTAAAGCCATTACTAGTTATCTTGATTCTGTCTTGCTATTTCTGGATCATGATGACTGTGGAAGAGAGAGTGAGGTGGTTGATTTCGTGTAGCTCTACCACACTTAAATCCAACACAACAAATGCAACAACTTCATCACAACAAAAGACACTCCAATTTTAGGCCAAGCAGTAAATACAAAGTGGAGGAAGTTAAGATTCTAGTTTCTGCCCTCTACATGAGAAGGCATTGAGAAAAGTTTGGTATTTCCACCCTTCAGCACTCTAGTCAGAGAGGAGAGAAGACTGAATGAGGGGGAGTTAACCAAGGTTTGAGTTAATAGCATAATAGTGAATTTAGAAATGATGAACTTATCTTGGGAGAGTCATCTTTTCTCTGGAGTTGAAACTGGTCAAAACACCAGATGTAAAGTGAAAGGACAACTAGAAGAAAGATCTTCAAATACAGTAGAAAGGAAATTTGATTAAAAGCAGACTATTTTGCTTCTATGAGAAAATACAGGAGGGAATGATATAATGTGTTACAAAGAGCAATGAAGCTCAGGGTGCAGTTCAGGATAGGCTACTTTACTAATCTGAACTTAATTATAATTGAAAACATGGACTTCAATACTAAAAAAGATGTTTGAAATATCATTTTAAAGAAAAAAATCTGAAAATATTATTAACTTCTTTATTAGCCCAGACAATAGAAATGCAGAAGGGGATTAAAAAATGAAGTAGCCAAGACTATCCATTAAATCAGAATGACATAAAAATGACCACTAAGAGACTTCTTTTTTCCCCTAAATTTAATACAAGGACATGAGGCGAAGACAGAAGTTAGGTGAAGGTAATGATGGAAAAGTAAACTTAGGAACATTCTGGACAAAACTTCAAGGAATTCTGTCTACAGATGTTTTTTAAAAATTTTTAAAATTGGGAGAGTGTATACAAGAGAAGAGGTGAGGAGAATAAAAGGAATAGTGTGTTAAGCCTGATCAACATGAGGGCTAAGATGAGAGAAAGAAAACTCCTGATGCTTCCCAGGAAAAGAAGAGCCTGAAGTTGAGTGGCTAATAGAGATAAGGAGACACAGAGGAAAATTTTTTTTAAAAAGAGGTGAAAAGGGAAGACATTGCTTTCCTGGTGGGAGATGGTTCCTTTCACAAATGCTCCTGTGAGTGAAAAGAGATGCTTGGTGAAGGAAGATGATGGCCTAGCATTGTCTGTGGGGATTTGCCTTTTGAAAAGACTAAACATACTGCTTTGGGTGGGTTGGAGGAATTGGAGATCCTAAAAACAAATTATACAAAATATAACAGAGAGGATAGAAAAGAGATTGCAAATTATAAGTGAATCAAAAAAGCAAGAGTTGCAATCATACTTTCAAAAGCAAACATTTCAAAAATAAATAAAAGCATAAGCAAGTTCCTATATTGGGAACTATAGAGAAAACCCACATCCAAACCAATAACACACAACAAAATTAAATTAACAAACTTATATGCTCTTAATATCTTATCATTTAATGCCTTAAAATAAAATAATTGACTAAAATAGTCACACACAATGACACAATGATGACAGGAGACTTTAACAGCCCTCTGTCAATTTTGGATAAGTATGTTAGAGAGATAAACAAAGGGAAAACATGAACCTGAAGAAATTGCTGGAGAAACTAGAGCTTAAAGGCTCATAGCAACTGAATTATATACATTTTTCAGCACCACCTGGCACTTTTACAACATTTGACCATGTTCTAGGGCATAGTGGTAATGTAAACAATTATGAAAAGATAGAAAATGGACTTCTCGTGAAGATAGCAGAGAGAAGACAGACACTGTTAATGTCTCCTGGTCTTCCCTTATATATAATATAAAACAAGCCTCTTAACAAAATTTAGATCTACAATACCAAGAAAAAGAACCTAGGAGAAGAACATCAACCAGCAAGGTCAGTCTCAGAGGAGCATGGGTGAACCCGCAAAACAGAGCAGTAGAAGAGATAAGAGTTGGCAGGGTAAAGGCTGGGACTAAACTGAGAATAGCTGTGGAAGCTATGGCTACGTGAGTGGTGGGAAGGAGAGCTCCAGCACATTGGCTAGGCATCAATCCAGTCATCTTCGTTACAAGCTACAAGCTACAAGCCTTGAATTTTCAGCAGATTCTCCTTGTTTTCATTTGAGTCCCCCTCCATTCCTGTGGGAGAAAGTGATTCTTCCCAGAAGAAATACAGTAACAACCTTCCATCCTCCAAGGCTCAGGTGTGGGCAGCAGATCTCTCTCAATTAACTATATAGTCTGAGGATCTAGGCCACAATGTTCTAGGATAATCCAGACCGTGCTGCTCTCCCCACCCCCACCCCCAGGTCTAGGGAGGGGACCACAAATCATGGGCACAATCACTCCAGAGAAAGCAACCAGCACCCTGACCTACTTGGAGTTACTAATCCAAGTGAGCAAAGTCTCTAGCACCCCCTACAGGCTGGTCCACTTGGAGCTACTAAGCCCAGTGAGCTAAGCCTCTAGGGATTTCAGCTCCAAAGGTCTGTGAACCAGCCCTTCCCCCAACACAAGATCTTGGGAAAATGAAGAAGACCCAGTGGAAAGGGGGGAAGGGGTTCATTGAACACTATCTCAAAGAAAAAGATCCTAACTCACAGAGAGCTAGAATTTCCAAGGAGAATATAAATTGGTCTCTAGCCTAGAAAGACTTCTTAGAAGAGATCAGGAAGGAGTTTAAAAATTAATTGTAAAAATAGGGAAAAGAACACAAGAGAAAATTAACAGCCTTCAAAAAGAAAACAAATCCTTGGAAAATACAATTGGAGAAATGGAAAATTCCTTCAAAAATACAATTGACCAATTGGAAAAGGAGTTGCAAAAGGTAAATGAAAAAAATAATTCTCTAAAAAAATTGGGATCTATGGAAACTAATGAGTTCATGAGACAAAAAAGAATCTGTTAAGCAAAACCAAAAAAATAAAAAAAAGAAGATGCAAAATACCTCATTAGCAAAATGGCAGACCTAGGGAATAGACCCAGAAGAGACAACTTAAGAGTCATTGGGCTTCCTGAAAAAATTGAGGATGAAAAAAGCCTGGATTGATATTTTAGGATGTAGTGAGGGAACCCTGATATCATGGAAACAGAGGACAAAATAGTCATTGAAAGAATATATTGATCCCCTCCTGAACAGGATCCCAAGATGAAAACATCAAGGAATATTGTGGCCAAATTGCAGAACTATCAAATAAAAGAGAAAATCCTGCAAGTAGCCAGAAATAAACATTTTAGATACCAAGGAGCCACAGTAAAGGATTACATAGGACCACCTCACTGAATCAACATTAAGGGATCGAAGGTCCTGGAATGAGATATTCTGAAGAGCAAGGGAGCTTGGAATGCAGTCAAGAATCTACTATCCAGCAAAACTGAGCCTTTTCTTTTGGGGGAAAAGATGGACATTTAGCGAAATAGGAGACTTCCATCTCTTCCTGATGAAAAGAACAGAGCTAAATAGAAAATTTGGATATCAAACAGGAGACTTAAGAGACACATGAAAACATTAAAAAAGGGTAAATAAAACTGGTATCTGGTAAGATGAAACTGGTTATATCCTCACATGGGAGAAAGTTTCTCATAATTCTTGAGAATTATGACTCTAATAGAGAGATTAAATTAGCCAGAAGTGATGAACACTCATGACTTATCTGTGTCTCTGATACAATGATTTAAAAAAAAAATCTCCTTTAAAAAGGGGTAACAGTAAAGAGACAGGAAGGATGGAAGAGATTGAATGGGGTGAATCACATAACCTGAAGAGGTACAAAGGACTTATTTCAACAGAAAGGAAGAAAGGAGAAGGTAAGAACTCCTTGAATTTTACTCTCATCAGGTTGGCTCAAAGAAGGATTAACATATACACACACTCAGTTGAGTTTAGAAACTTATCTTACCTTTCAAGTATCAAAAGGAGAAAGGGAGAGAGGAATGGAAGGAAGAAGGGGAAAGGGGAAAGAAAGGGGAGGGAAATTGGATAGAAGGGGGCAAACACACTGAAGGCAGTGTTATTCAGAAGCAAAATATTGGGCAATATGGATAAGGTGAAAAAAAGGGGAAAATTACAGAGGAAAGATAGCATGCAGGGCAGTAAAAAGTTAGTAATTATAGCTTTGAAGGTGAATGGGATGAACTCTCACATAAAATATAAGCAAATAGCAGAGTGGATTAAAAACCAGAATCTGACAATATGCTGCTTTCAAGAAACTCATTTGAAGCAGAAAGATAAATATAGAGTAAAGGTAAAAGGTTGGAGCAGAATAGATTTTGCTTCAGCTGCAGTGAAACAGGCAGGGGTAGCAAACCTTATCTCAGACAAAGCAGTTGTAAAAATAGATATCATTAAAAGAGATAAGGAAGGAAACTAAATCCTCCTAAAAGGTACCATCCACAATGAAGCAAGTTCAAAACTCAATATGTATTATTAGGGGATATATAATATTTTTAAATGCTTACATGAATAAAATAGAGAAAGAGGAAATCAATGAACTAAGCATGCAACATAAAAAAATTTAGAAAGAACAAATTACAACCCACCAATTAAACACTAAAATAGAAATTCTAAAAATGAATGGAGAAATTAATAAAATTAAAAGCAAGACAACTATTGATATAATAGATAAAACATTTTGCCCAACTGTATGACATTAAATTTGATAATATAAGTAAATTGATGCTTATATGTTTTTTACATATAAATTTACATTTACAAATGTATGAACATTTATAAAAATAGAAGTTGCCCAAGTTAAATGAAGAGGAAATTAAATACCTAAATAACCATATCTCAGAAAAAGAATTCAACAATCCATCATTGAACTCCCTAAAAGAAAATTCTCCAGGACAAGATGAATTCACAAGTGAATTCTATCAAACATTTTAGGAACAATTGGTTCCAATTCTATATAAACTCTTTAGAAAAATAGGTGAAGAAGGAATTATGCCTAAAGCCTTCTATGACACCAATATGGTCTTGATACCTAAAGGAGGAAGAGTCAAAATAAAGACAGAAAATTATAGACCAATTTCCCTAATGAATATGGATGCAAAAACCTTGAATAAAATCTTAGCAAAGTGATTACAGTAAGTTATCACTATGACCAATTAGGATTTATCCTAGGAATGCAGGGTTGATTCAATATTAGGAAAACTGTTAGCATAATTGACTATACCAATAATAAACCTAACAGAAGCCATATGATTATCTCAATAGATGCTGAAAAAAGCCTTTGACAAAATACATCACCTATTCCTACTAAAAACACTAGAGAGTGTAGGAAAAAAAATATATTGTTCTTTAGAATGATAAGCAGTATCTATCTGAAACCATCAACAAGAATTATATGAAATGGGGATAAGCTACAGGAATTCCCAGTGAGATCAGTGGTGAAACAAGGATGCCCATTATCACCACTAATATTCAGTATTGTATTAGAAATGTTAACTTCAACAAAAAGAAAGAAAAAGGAATTGAAGGAATTAGAATTGTAAAGGAAGAAACAAAACTCTCACTCTTTGCAGAAGTCATGATGGGATATTTAATGAATACTACAAAATCATCTAAAAAACTCCTAGAAACAATTAGCAACTTTAGCAAAGTCACAGGATACAAAATAAACCTCCATAAATCCTCAGCATTTCTGGATTACTAGCAAGATATAACAGCAAGCACTCAAAAGAGAAATCCCTTTTAAAGTAACTTTAGACAATATAAAATGCTTGGGAGTCTAACCTGCCAAAGCAGTCTCAGTAACTCTGTAAAAACAGCTATGAATTACTTTTCACATAAATAAAATTAAACTGAATTAATTGGGCAAATATAAACTGCTCATGGATAGGTGGAGTTAATATAATAAAAATGTCAATTTTATTTAAATTACTTATATACTGCCTTACCAATCAACCTTCCAAAAAAGTATTTTAGTGAGCTAGAAAAAATGGATCTAAATTCATATGAGAAACAAAAAAGTCAAGAATATCAAAGTTTTAATGAAAAATGCAAAAAAAGGTGAATTATCAGATATAAAATTATATTATAAAGCATCAGTCATCAAAACTGTCTGGTACTGGCTAACAAATATAGTAGTGCATCAGTGGAATAGACTAGGTGCAAAAGAGAGAGAGCAGGAAAGGATTATAATAATCTGGTGTTTGATAAACTGAAAGATCCCAGCTTCTGGGATAAGAACTCTCTCCTTAATAAAAAAAAAAACTGTTGGGAAAAATTGGGAGTTAGTTTGGCAGAAACTTGGATCAGACCAATATCTCACAACCTATACCAAGATAAGATCAAAATGGGTACAAGATTTAGACCGAACAGACAATATTTTAAGCAAAGTAGGAGATCATGGAATAGTTTGCCTGTCAGATCTATGGAAAGGGAAGCAGTTATGACCAAGGAAGAGATGAAAAATATAATTTAAAACAAATTAATTATTTTTGATTACATTAAATTAAAAAGGTTTTGCACAAACAAAACCACTCTAACCAAGATCAAAGAAATGTAGTAAATTGGGAAACAATTTTTACAACTAGCATTTCTGACAAAGGACATATTTCTAAAATATATAGAGAAATGAGTCAAATTTATAATTAAAAAGAAGCCATTCCATAATTGACAAATTGTCAAAAGATATGCAAAGGAAATGTAAAGATGAATAAATCAAAGTTATACATAGTCATTTGAAAAATTGCTCCAAATCATTACTGATTGGAGAAATGCAAATTAAAGCACCTCTGACGTAACACCTCAAACCTCTCAGGTTGGCCTATATCACCAGAAAGGAAAATCATCAATGTTAGAAGGGATTTGGGAAATCTGGGACAGTAATGCATTATTGGTGGAGCTGTGAACTGATCCAACATTTCTGGAGAGCAATGTGCATACTATTTGATCCAGCAATACTACTACTGGGTCTAAACCCTGAAGAGATCAAGAAAAAGTGTAATAATATCACTTGTACAAAAATAGTCATAGCAACCCAGTTTGTGGTGGCAAAAAACTCAAAATTGAGTGAATGTGCTTCAATTGGGGAATGGCTGAACCAATTGTTGTGTATGCAATTAATGGAACACTATTGCTCTATTAGAAACCAAGAGGGATGTGATTTCAAAGAAATCTTCATTGAACTGATACTGAGGGATATGAGAAGAACCAGAAGAATATTGTACACCATAACAGCAACATGGGGGTGATGATTGACCTTAATAGACTTGCTCATTCCATCAGTGTAATAATTAAGGACAATTTTAGGATATCTGAGATGGAGAATGTTGTCTGTATCCAGAGAAAGACCTATGGAGTTAAAACAAACATCAAAGACTACTACCTTCAATTTTTTTTTTCTAAAAAAAGTTACTACATAATTCTGCTATGTCTAATATTTTCACTTTTCTCCTCAAGGATATGATTTTTCTCTCAACACATTCAATTTTTATCAGTTTATATCATGGAAACAATGTAAAGATTATCAGAATGTTTTTTGGGAGAGTGGTGAGAGGGAAGGGGGGATGATAGAAAAATTGTAAATTTCAAAACCTTACAAAAATGATAGGTAGAAACTATTATTTTATGTAATTGTAAAACAATAAAATGTTTTAAAAAGGTAGAAACAAAACAAATCCTTTAGTGACTAGAATAAATAGCATACAATACAATAAATAATATACAATACAATAAAAATTTAAAAAGTCATTGCTTCAGAGTCCACACAGAAAAGAACTTCTTAAATTAAGAAAAGGATAAAATCATAAATAATAAATGAATGAGAAAATAGATCATAAAAAATTCTCTGAAACAAAAAATATTAATATTGATGCAATAACCAAAAGAAGCAAATTAGACATACTTTCTTCCTGTAATTTTCATATAATTATGTTACTTGTCTTTCAAATAATGGCTCATCTTGCCATCACTATATAAATCCAAATGGCTTGTACTAAGTAATATTTTTGGCCACGTTATGATTTTTGGTAGAATTTTACGTGTAATTTTTGAAATTTTATTCCCAAATTTAATGGTGCATCATTTCATGTTTTTCATTTCACTTCATTTCATACACTTGGTTGTCATAAGATATTTTTCTTGACTTCTTCCCTCAATTTTAAAGAATTATTTGTGGAGAAGTAATTGTTCTTAAAAATGCTAGGATTATATTATAAATTCATATGCTTTGGGACCTTGATTTGTTTGTTTTGTTCTAATAATTTCTGTACAACTAATTCAGTTTCCTCTCTCTTTTACTTGTATTACTTAAGATCTCTATTTGATTTGAATTTTTTTATATTTATACATAAACTATTTCATTTTAATTCCCAATATCATTGATAATGATAATTTATATTTGTGTCTTTATATTTCTGCTACTTATTTTTGTTTCTTCTGATTTTGTTGTGATTATGCCTTATTTATTTTTTTAATATTATGTGCTTCTTTCTTTTGGGGGGGGAGCAAGGTAATAGGGTTAATTGACTTACTCAAGGTCACACGACAATGTAATTATTAAGTATCTGAAGTCAAATTTGAACTCAGATGCTCCTGACTCCAGGACTGGTGCTCTATTCACTGTGCCACCTTAGCTGCCCCTCTTCTTTCTTTTTTAAGGGATTGGGCAATGTTTTCTTAATTTCAAAATTTTATTATTCTTTTTTAAGAACTGTTGTTTAATATTGATCATCAGTGTTAGGGATATATGCATTTCCAATAAATCTATTTCAAATTGAATTTTTAAAATATACTTTATAAGCTAATTTGAGACATTTATACTTGTTGATTTCCCAATTTTTAAAAAAAATTTCTTCCAATTAATCATTTATTTTAGTATTTCAGTAATGCATATTTTTAGAGATTTAATTTTCCTTTGAGTACTATTACACCTATAATTAAGAAATTTTGATACACTAATTCTTCATTTTGGTTGCCTTTCACCTCATTATTGTTTCTCTAATTTGTTCTTTGATTTAATCATCATTTAAGTTTTTATTTTCATAATTCCATTTATGTTTTTTAAACTTTACATGCTGAATTGAGTGTCCTTTTCCTGTGATATGATCCAAAAATAATTGATAAATGTTTTTAATTTTTACATTTGTTTGGAATTCTTCTGTATACATGATCAATTCATTTTAAAATTATTATGGAAAGATGAGAAGTTTGTATATTAGTTAAAGATCCCATAAAGTATCAAAAATATTTTATTTCTTTATATTTCAATAATTGTTTGAATTATATAGTTTCCCTTTTAATCTTTTCTATTTGTTGAGTTTTTCTTATTAAAGAAATGCACTAGTCTCTCTACTTATATATATATATATATATATATATATATCTGTATATATATATAATTCAGCTATTTTCCTTTATAAATTTAATTGTTATGACATTTTATGCGTATGTTTGATATTGATATTGGTTCATTTTATATGACCCTTTGGCATAATGAAATTTAATTGGTTATCACTATTGATATTTGAAATTTTTTGTTGTATTTCATAATTGAAAGATTTTGACATGAAAAGATTGATGGCTTGACTTGCACAATATATTTATTATAGTAAGGGGGATGTTGTGAAAGGACATTCTTTTCATTGTCTTCACAACTGTTTTTATCCCATTGCCTGATTTAATAGGAAATAGAACTTCTGGTGATGGTCTGGATGCTGTCCTTGGCCTTTTGGATATGTTTCCCTCTTGTGTCAGCAAGGCACTACATCACTCCAGTAAAGCTTGATAAAGCAACAGTATGTGATTTTCTGGCAACAAATTGATGATATACACACTACAGCTAACATGTCTTTATTTTGTCAGCAATGTGAATGAATTGTTTTTTCTGAGCTCTGCAACCACACTCCCTCCAAAACCCAAAGACTTTGGTTTCCCAAGAGCTGCTTTTTGAGTCTCTTAAGCATACTGAACTACTCACCAGTCTGTGCCACTCTGAATTAGGTGGTCTGAAACTGACTTCTTTTAGATCAGCAAGGGAGACCATTGACTATTCTTTTGGAATGGTTCTCAACTATCTTTGAGAATTGGCTTACTCATGTTCACATGGAACATTTCACTACTTCGGCCTTAAGGATAAATTTGAAATTTAAAAATATATCTGAAAGCATGAATTCATCTCCTGCTTTCTGGATTTCTGCTACTTATTTTTATTTCTTCTGATTTTGTTGTGATTATTATATATTTTATTTGTAATCTCACTTTTTGATTTTGTAAAATTCTTTGTTTACACCGTGTATTTGTTGTAAACAAAATGTTGTGGGATTTTATCTTCTTAATCATTCTTCCATTCTAATATTGTGTTTTTTTAATCTATGTGCATTTATAGTTAAGTAGTTAAGTTTTTCTTTTTTTAATCTTTAGTTTTTTACCTTATATGTATGAGTATATACACTCAAACTCATACACAAATACACACATATAAACACCAATACTTTTTCTAGTCACTGCAGCAATCTTATAGATTTGATCAAAATGATTCCAAAGTTTTGGCATTTTAATTAAATTATTACATTTCCTTTTTTTCCATTTCTTATAGTTTTGTCCTTCTGCTCTCAGTTAAGTGGTCAAATAAACATCTCCTTTTTATTTTGTCTTACTCTTGTCTCTTTTCTCAGAAAAAAAACTATTCAATTTGTTCTCTTTATTAATTTGCTTCCTGCATAGTCAGAAATATTATTATCTGAATTTTGATTCCTATAATTCTGTTTTCTTTATTTAATATCTTTGAGCTCCTATGGGTGTTAAAGCTTCCAAAGTACTGAGTTATATTCCTTATTCATACCAATTTTTTTGTTGTTATGCAACTTCAAATGTTGCAGAATTATTGAACCAATTCATCTCTCATCCAACGATGTATTAGTGTGTCTATGACAAATGATTTTTAGACATGCTTCATTAAATAAATCTATGATCATTTTCTACTGAAATCAATGCCAAAAACACATTCATAATATTGATGAATGATAAAAGCAATTGAAATGATAAAAGATAAGGAAGGAAAGGAAGAAAGGAAGAAAGAAAAAAAGGAAGGAATAAAGGGAAAGAAAATATGAAAGAGAGAAATAAGGAGAAAGTGAGAAAGAAATAGAGAGTGAGAAAGAGTAGTAAACATTTGAACATTTGTTGTCTGGGCAAGAACTTTAAAGAAATCTTTGATTAACTTGTTTTTTTTAAATAAAGTGACAGCCTTCATTAACTTTTTTTGAAAGTTTTTGTTAATGAAATTCTTTGCTTTCCTAGATTCCTAGTTTTCTTGTGTTTTTCTCAGAAACTTGGATAGCAATTCCTAATACACTGCTTCTCTACCAAATTCAAGAATGTTGCCTGTAAATGCAAACAGAAACCTAAACGTTTTTGGTTTAACAGATAGACATTCCATACAAACAACAGTCATGTCATATCTGTGATTCCCACTGGTGATGAGGTTATTGAATTGATAACAGCAAAAGCAAAAAGATATTGTTTGATTGTTGAAGTCTTATAAAAATTTTGCTGATTTTTTGCTAATGTTCACATTGTGGCCCAAATATCCTTCCTTTTGAGTACTCCCCCTTTATTTTATTGGATCATCATTTAGTTGTTAATATCATTACTGTATCAACATTTTGTGATAAAGAAGTTTCTATAGTAATTCTTGTTTTTGAAAGAATTCACAATATTCATATTCTCTTAGTACAATGCATAATTCATCTCTTTGCTGAATTGTAAAGGGCCTATTGTTTAGGTACTCTAGATATCCTTTGTCTAGGCACACTAGAATCTGTTTTAATATTTTTCCAGAAGCTTAGCATTAGTATAAATGATCTGAGTAGCTTAGGATTATAGCCCTGTGAACTCTGGGCAAACCACTCTGACTCTAGTCAAAACAATGAAAAATTTGTTGTACTTATTTATATAATTTCAGATAGTTCATCTTCCATTAATATTTTACCCTTCTCAGAATAGATTGAAGGCTTCCTCAGAATGTGCTGGACCACAGGGCATGGAATATATTCATTAATTTTGTGAATAATTTCATAAATTTGCTAACTAAATTTTCCCTATCAATTTCCTCCCTATACTGTCAGCCAATAATAATTTATTAGGTGTAAATGACTAGTCAGGTGATTAAGCATCTTATGAGAGAATCTGGGTCTCCTCTTGATTGATTCTATTTATTTTATTATTTTATATTGCCTCCATAAGATTATAAAACAGTTTTAATTTGCTGAACCATTTTGATATTCCTCCTGCACATTACCTCTTAAATGAGTATGAGAGTATTCCACATATTATGATATTGGTTTTATAAGTTTTATAAGTAGAAAATGATTCCTTCAACAGTTTTTAGTATTGTGGGTTTTTTTTTAAAGTAACTGTACTCTGACCCTCCAGTATTGACATGGTAGTGTTATGTAGATTGTTGTGTCTTCTCATACCAATTCTTCTCAGCCCATTCTAAGTGAAAGACCTTTATTCTCTATGAGGCCTACAGTAGAAGATTGATCTTGTTCCAATTGCTGCCCATGTAAAGTTTACATGGTAAGATGACTTATAGATTTTTCCAATACATATTTCTGAAATGGAGCCCAGCTAGATTAATTAATAAGTTATTTTTTCTCACTTTCTTGAGATGAATTATTGTCAACATGAACTGTTTTGGAATGTGATGGTTTCCCTGACCTCAAGGCTCTGTAAATCTGCCATTTTCCCATTCTAAATACCAGAGATGATCTTACACATTAAGTTATCATGAAGTATGATTTATAACATATGAATTTAACAAAGTAAAATTATACAATGAATTGACCATGCCTGAATATGTAGGCATTATTTTCTACCCATGTTCCATATTCTTCATCATCTATTATCTCAATTTCTAAATGGTCACCTCATTGATCAAAGTTTTAATGCCTTTTAAAGCCTTAATGCCTGTAATGCCTTTAATGTTTTCCTTATATCAGATAATATTGGACTGAGATTCATAAACTTTTGTTAATCAATGCCATTTAGGTATTTGAAAATATTATTTTCTACCAAGATCTAAAGAAATGTAGCAAACTGGGAACCAATTTTTACAACCAATGTTTCTGATAAAAGGACTCATTTCTAAAATATACAGAGAACTGAGTCATATTTAAAAAACACAAGTCGTTCCCCAATTTACAAATGGTCAAAGGATATGCAAAGGCAATTTGCAGAAGAGATTAAAGCAATCTATAGTCATATGAAGAATTGCTCTTAATCATTACTTATTAGAGAAATGCAAATTAAAGCTTCTCTGAGATACCACTTCACACCTCTCAGACTGGCCAATATAACCAGAAAGGATAATCATCTTTGTTGGAAGGGTTGTGGGAAATCTGGGACACTATTACATTGTGGGTGGAGCTGCGAACTCATCCAACCTTTCTGGAGAGGAATTTGGAACTGCACCCAAAGGGCAACAAAAATATGCATACCCAGCAATACCACTAGTGGGTCTATACCCTGAAGAGATGATGAAAAAGCTTAAAAACATCACTTGTACAAAAATATTCATAGAAGCTCTATTTGTGGTGGCAAAGAATGTCCTTCAATGTTATGGAGCATTATTGTCCTATTAGAAAACAGGTTGGATGGGAATTTAGGGATTCCTGGAGGGATTTGCATGAACTGATTCTGAGTGAGATGAACAGAACCAGAAAATACTGTACACCCTAACAGCAATGTGGGGGCAATGATCAACCTTGATGGACTTACTCATTCCATCAGTCCAATAATCAGGGACAATTTGGGACTGTCTGCAATGGAGAATACCATCTGTATCCAGAGAAACAACTGTGAAGTTTGAACAAAGACCAAGGACTGTAAAAAAACCTGATATCTTATTGTCTGATCCTGCTATCTCTTCTAGTTTATGTTTCTTCCTTAAGGATATGATTTCTCTCTGATCACATTCAATTTGGATCAATGAATACCATGGAAACAGTGTAAAGACTGACAAATTGCCTTCTGTAGGGGAGGGTAATATTAGGAGAAATTGTAAAACTCAAAATCAATAGAATCTTTAAAAAGAGAAAGAAAATATTATTTTCTGAAATGGCTCACTAGATTACACCAGATTACAAGTGAGGTCAATAACCAAAAATTTTTAAAAAGTTAAAAATACTAGTTTTACATTATTGTGGTTGTACAAGTATATAAATTGTTCCTTTGGTTCTCCTTATTCCATTTTGCCTCAGCTCATATGGACTGTTCTTACTCTCCCTGCATCCAAACACATTCCTTAAAATACACTAATACCAATACAGTTTGTATTTTTTTTGATATTGTTGCTTGTACTTTCTATATTGTTTTTAAATATGTTGAATATTTATATTATTTTTGGCTATTCCATTCTAATACCATTCTCTGTTTTATGGATAAAGCTATCTTTTTCATATTAATGTTGATTTATTATGCTTTTCTCTTCATCATTATCACTTAAACTTTTTCTTTTTTTGATTCTCATAAAAATGAATGGATTGGAAAATATGACACCTAGTCTACTCTAAAAAAGCATTTCTGATTTAATCAGGAATGTAGATGGAAAAGATGTGTTCTTATATCTTTATTGAAAATCAGTTTGAAAATTTTTGAGGCCCATATCTGACAAAATTTTATATTCTTACACCAATATTCTTCTTTTTCTATTTGTTGAAAAAACATGTGACTAATGGACAATAAATTCAGTATATTTTTGTTCTTGGGATCCACATTGAAGGGATACAGGAATATAACACCTTTCTTTCAGACATTTGAAAGTGACTAGTATAACTTGTTTCACGAAATGAACACATCACCATAGGTTTAAAAGTACTTATAAAACAAGTGTGTTTTTCTTTCCATCCTTTAAAGTCTACTAATAAACTCAAAAGAATATTGCCTTTTTTCAAAATGCAGACCCCAAATTGAGAAATATATTTATAATCTATAAGAATATTTTTAACATTCTGAGCCATCTATGGCCTCATGATTATAACCAATATCATATGTAATAGAACATGGCCCATGTAGCAAAAGGATGAGGGTGAGAGTGGGTAAGGAAGAGGTAGTATTTTAAAGTTAAGGAAAAAATTGCTTTACTCCAAATTTTTTCCATCGTGAATTAATGGTATTTTAGGAACTATTGAAAGTATAGTTCATAATGAGGAAAAATTTAGAGAAGCAATAAACATAGTAAATCTTGTACCAAGAAGAATTTTAATTAGCATGTAGACTCACTTTTTAAAATTTCAATTTCATTTTTTTTACAAATGCTTTTATTTAATACAAATCTAAGTGATATTTATCTACCTAAAGGGTTTTGCACATGTTATACTAAGAAGAACAGTGATCAGGAAACTTTTGAAACATTTTATTCAATTTTTTATAATGTTTCTTATTTTCCAATAATTGATGAAATAATTTTACATGGAAGATCAACCATGATATCTGCAAAGTGTTGGACTTCAATTAAAATTGTGATTGACCACATCACCCTTCCTCAATTAGGAAATTGAAAAGATCAAATAACATTTTTTAAAAAGTAAGGAATTTTATAGTGGACACCTTCAAAAAATTAACTGAATTCAAATGAACCAATTAGTTCTATGAAAAAGAAGAAATATAACAAAATCAAACTCTGCAAAGCCAGTTCATGTAAGATATTCTCTACTGAAAAAAAAATGACCAGGATAATTGTTTAAAGAAAGCTAATTTCTGGGCAGCTAGGTAGAGCAGTGGACAGTGTATGCGGCCTGGAGTCTGGAGAACCTGAGTTCAAATGCAGCTTCAGACACTTAATGCTTACCTAGCTGTTTGACCTTGAACAAGTCACTTAACTCCATTGCCTTGTAAAAACAAAAACAGCAACAACAACAAAAAGAAAGATAATTCCTGAATCATCAGATTCCTTGAAAACTATGAACAAAGAAAAAAATTGATACAAAATATAATGAGATAAAAAAAAGTGAAACTTTCAGAATTAGAACCCAAGGACAAAGTGAAAATATACAGAATTGTCCAAGTCACCTTTTGACAGAAACCCCAAGCTGAAAACACTAAAAAATGTCAAATCTAAAATCTAAATTGGAAAAAAATACTACAGATATCTAACACCAAAATTATAAAAAAGAAAAGAATAAATAAATATAGGTAGCATTGCATAATACTTAAGAAGCTATAAAAATAAGTAAACTCAGAATGATTGCAAAGATAATCTTAGGGGTAAAATGGGCAATTAATTATCTATAAGCAATTTTGACCTTGCAACTTTAATAAAATATTGCTAAGACATATTAAATATTTATGTATATATTTTCTAATAATATATTTTCTATTCTAATAATTTATTTCTATTCTGATAATATAATTTTCTAATAATATATTGGTAAATTATATACATATATTGCTTACATGTTATTGTAGATACTATTAATATACAAATTTAAAAGTAGAAAAATATAAATTTTTAAATGTTTTGAAGATATTTTGAAATTAATGCATTTGTTAATATTATAATGTTATTACTCTCATTAAATATTATTATTTACATGTATTTAAAAGGAATATGACTATACTTAAAATAGTTTTAAAAAGATTGATTTAACATCGCTTACAGTGATTCAAAGGTATGATTCTGATTCAATTTTAATGATTGTCATCATTCAAAATTGGAAGTGCATCTTTGGATAGTTGCTGTGTTATGATATGTACACACACACACATGCACATACACACACACAAACACACTCATTTAAAAAAAACCTGACAATACTTTTCCTCCTAATTTTCATTAACAAAAGTAGCTATCTGTTAAAAAAACATTTCTACTTAAGAGATCCTCTTGAGCCTCTCCAAAAATGCTATCCTTTGTTTACATGAATTGATGTAAAGTAAAGTGAACAGACCAGGAGAATATAATATATACTAACAGCAATATTGTTCAATGAAGAACATGAATGACAGCTATTCTTAGCAATACAATCATCTAAGACAATCAATGATGAAGCATACTATCATCTCAAGAGAAAGAACTGATATTGTTTGGATACAGACTGAATGAAGCATACTATTTTTCATTTTCATTCTTTTTTTATTTGACTCTTCTCGTATAAAATGGCTAACATGGAAAAGTTTTACATGATTACACATGCATAACATATCTTATTGCTTAAAAAATATTTAAGGCCTTTCATTCAAAAATGCAGGATGCACACCCCCAAATTTCAGATACATTGTACTATTTCATCGAGTCCAGGAGCTTGACATCAAAGTCAAGAAGCAAATTGAGTTCTTAAGCCTCAGTGAAAACAGCCATGCTTTTCCTTGATAATATCTACCTACAAGATTTTTCAAGAGTTGTAGCAGAAATATGGGATATAAGCATAACAACTCAGATCTGCCACTGTTCTTAAAAAGTCACAAACATCTTTGTCTAAAGCCCTTTTGTGTTGAGTAGCAATGATAAAATTCAGCTGTGGGTGAATTGCTTGGTAGGGAAGATGAATAGGTACCATGCTCTCATTAGGTCCTCTGATGGAGAAAGGACATTCCTTTTGGTTCTGTGCATTCCCGGTTTTTATGCCTCCTCCTTTTTATTCTTCTAGGGATATGGTTATCCTTTGTATAATCATATATCAAGTTTCTGTTACTTCTTCATATCTTGTGAACCCAGCACTCCTGTCTTAGCCCCACCCTTCCCCAAACACCATTTTCATCATGTATCAGAATATGGAAGAGAAACCTTTTCATATTCCACGTACAACCAGCTACAAATACCTCAAAAAAGTTCAATACTAGTCCTGTGATTGAGAACCCATCAATTACCTTCATCTGTCTGATCTTTATGTTTATCCATTTTCACAGAGGATAGTACATTGATGTCCATGGTATTCCTAAATGTTTCTCCCGCTGGGACTTGAAATTCTATAATTTGGGGGGGGGGGGCAGGTAAAAGGTATTGCTAAAATCTGCCCAGTCCCCTTTGAAGGATACTACCTTTTGCCCGGATTCCTTAGAAGTTAATGTTCCATCTAGCATAGTGTTTTCGATTTGCTGGACCACTATTTTTTTTACTTCAGATTCTATCCCTTAATCTGGTCAGATGATAGAGATAATGATTTTCCAAAGAGGGAGCCAATCTTTTCACCATCCTTTTGATTGCCAGGAATACCCAATTTTTATTTCCAATCAGTATCAGCTATGTGATCCATCAAAATTATATTTTAAGTGTATCATACAGAAATTTACCCCCCCTTTATTAATCTGAGTAAGCTCACTACTTTATCCAATACACATCTTCCAATGTTAAGACAAATACCTGTCTATTGATCTACATTGTGATTCTGTAACTTTAAAGCTTTTTTTCCCAAAGGAATCTCTTTCTACTTCATTTCTTGCTTCTTTGTTATGACTTTTAGAATTATAATTTTCTTTTTATTTATTTATTTTCTTGTTTGTTTTCATCCATATGCACATGTATATTTTTAAGTTACAAAATTTCCTTCCACCCTCCCTTCCTAATTAGAAATTTCTAATCTTGTCCTACAGAATAATTTTGCAATTACTTCTCTTCTTTGGAATTACACATTTTTTGTAAAGCTCCTTTTAGGTTATGAAATTGGACTTGTGATGATGAAGATTTTTATCTGGCCTAGGTGACAATTTCATTGTTACTAATCACATCTACTGTGCCTTTAGACTAGAAGTTGCTGTAGTCAAATTGAAATGGCATGGGACAGGAGACTGATAAATTTAATGATATCTTTCATACATGCAAAATTGACAAATACTACAAATAGGGACTTATTTATTGTTCACTTATTGTGTAAACTAAAGTTGTTCTTGAAAATAGTATTCATAGCTCTCTGGTCATAAAAATCAGTAACAGGCTGCCAGGACTAACTCCTGATGGAGATGTAAATGATAATCATAAAGATTAAACTTAACATTGTATCCTGTAGCCTGGTTATTAAATATTTACTAGAACACTCCTGCTTGAGGTCATACATGTACAAGCCTCAGCAACTCTCAAGAGGGTCATCCATCTGTTGTATGCTTTAGGCAGATTTCTACTTACCCGTATTTCTGTTCTGGTTCACAACGGTAATAAAGAGCCCAAACCTACAGGAGGATTATTGCTTGGTTAGTCATCATCTTTGGCCTTAGTTGCTTGAGATCAATGATTATGGTTTGGGTATCATCATCTCTAAGTATCTTATAGTTTATCTTATTTAATTCTATTGTTGAGCCTGAGACTACATCACTCTAAGGCTTGTCATTCTGTTGAATGAGGTCCAACATATGATTTTGATCTCTACATCCTTGAATGAGGATATTAATTCCTTCACATTCATAGACTATGAAGACCTTAATATCTTGCTTATTGTCTTTTATTCTAGAAACAAAAAACAACAATAATGACAGTAACAACTAGGGAAGTAAAATCGTGAGATCAAGAGCCTGATCCCACTAGATTCTGGGCTTTCTACTTTGTTATTGGGTTTCTAAAAGCTGAGCATTAGTTCAAATGATTCTAAGTACTTCCACCTTTATTCTCTAGAAGTCTCTGGATAAGCATCTTTTTGCAGACAGATCATAAATGACTTGGGATAGTGGTTCATGTACTCTTTAAATCTTTCTTTCATTACCTGTTAATAGTGTAATTTTTTTTGAATAGTTCAGAGATTACCATAGATTTAATTAGACCTGAACATTTTATCTTTTATTAAATCCACTAATTTCATATACAATTGTAGAGATTTATTGATCTTTGCTCTCCATACAGTATCTCCTTCATTTAATTCTGTCCTCATCCTTTGATTCTTTCTACTCAAGACTATACAAAGTTTTTACTTAGGAAGAATCTCACATTCAGACAGAAAGGAGGTGGGATCCTTGGAGGTCTTCATTGAGTCAAGGTAATGATAGGAATTCCTTTCATGTATGAGTATGATTAGGAGATAATTTAAGCTCCTTCCAACTTTTAGATTTCTAAGATGCAGATTAATCTCTATATATATATGGTAATATAAGACATTGATAGTTGTTGTTGTTCAGTCATATCCAACTCTTTGTGGCCTCATTTGGAGTTTTTTGGCAAAGATATTGGAGAAGTTTGCTATTTCCTTCTTCAGCTCATTTTTTAAAGTTTTATTTTATTTTAAAACAGCATTTCATTTTTTTCCAATTACATATTATGAAAATTTCAGCATTTGTTTGTCCTTAAAGCTTTTGAGTTCCAAATTTTCCCGCTTACTTTCCTTTACCCTCTTCTGAAAATTGTAATCTAGTCAGTTAGAAATAATATATATATATATATACATATGTATATGTATATACATATGTATATATATATATATATATATATGCTGTGATCTATAACATCATTTCACATTAGGCTCAGTTATGGAAACAGAGTAAACAAACCAAAAGGCAAAATATAATCATGAGAAAGAATAGAGTAGTTGGGGTGGGGGGAGGGAGTGCCTCAATCTGTATTGAGTTCATCAGATTATGGTCGATAGTTTCCTTGGTGGATCCTCTGAAATTGTCTTTGATCATTGTACAGCTGGATCATTTATGATTGTCACATAATGTAATTGATATTATGTACAATGTTTTCCTGGTTCTATTCATTTCACTTTTCATCAATTTAATTTAATTATTTTTTACGTTTTTGCTAGGCAATGGGGTTAAGTGGCTTGCCCAAGGCCACACAGCTAGGTAATTATTAGGTATCTGAGGCCGGATTTGAACTCAGATACTCCTGACACCTGGCTATATCCACTGCACTGCCTAGCCACCCCAACTTTTTATCAATTTATACAAGAATTTTGAAGTTTTTCTGAAATTTGCCTTTTCATCATTTCTTATTGCACAATGTATTCCATTACATTCATATAACACAACTTGTCCAACATTCGCCAATTGAAGAGAATCCCCTAAATTTCGAGTATTTTGATGCCACAAAAATGATTTTTATAAATATTCTTCTAACTCATTTTTTGGAAAATGAGGAACTGAGATAAACAAGTATAAAATACTTGTACAGGAGCAGAAAACTGGTAAGTATATAAACTCATGAAAATGAGTCATTTTAACCAGAGATCCCAGATTCTATCCATAGTGTCACCTAGCTATTATAATTAGAAGAGTGTAACAGTAACACAATTTCTATAATCAAATCCCCAGCAATATAACTTTATAACCAACATGCCAATCTATATCAATTTACCGATAGGAATTATTCCTAATTATGAAGCTATCATTTGCCTAGTGAAAAATATTTTACTAAAGAAAAAATTTTCAAAGCTATTGCCAGCAGATGCTAAAAACCATAAATATACTTAGTTTTATTTGCCCTAAGAGAGAAGACAAAAGGCAGAGATCTATGGATTTCTTTATTTGTGATTTCTTAGAATCATTCTTCTACATATGAAAAATTCAGCATTCCTGATTTTTTCAATTGAACTCACTTTCATTAGCCCTGAGATTGATAAAGAAAAAAAGGTAAGTACAGGAAGTTATTAGATTAACAACATGACATTTGCAGAGGCATTGCCATTCCAAATGGTTAGGACATGTTAATGGGTACCAAATGTTTCTATTATTCCATCTAAAATTATGTCTATACAAGCAAACTAAAGAGATGACTTAAAAAAAACTCCTTGAATAAAAAAGACAAAACAATTGGATCCAGAATTTAAAAGTAAAAGAAACAATGCAAAATATTCATAACTATTCCTCTTTCCTGGATCATTCACATGAATTGTCTAAAGTGATTGAGTTAATTGGATAATTATCCCATTCTTCACTTTTCTTTGCTTAGTTAGACACATTCCATAAATTTCTGAGAAGAGTAATTACTCCAGATTGAGTAAGCTGTCAATCTAAATGAAAGAAGTAGTCTATTTTTATTGACATTTCAACTTAAAGTTTACCTATCTTTAAAAACTATCCATATTTAAAATATATTCATTATTTTTCAAAGCAGCCAAAAACAGGTTCTAATTTGTTATTAGGGAAAATTGAGGCAAAGATTATCAGCCTGTTTTCTTTATATATCCAATCCCTTATAATTTATGTAGAAAAAAGTGGCATAATAGGAAAGGTTAAAAGCAATTTTCTCAGCATAGGTTTACCTAATTTCTTTTTTTGTTTGAGGAAGTAGAACTCTGAGAATACCCAGAAGAAGAATATAAAAATTAAGAATTTAAATTGTTTTTTGCATGTGAGATAATATAGTTAAATGTATATGTTCAGAGAACAGGGTAGTCAAAATGAAGCATTCAGATGAACATAATTTAACATGATATACTTTTCACAATTTGATGTACATCAACTCATTTTGCCTCCTAATACTTCTATGGTTTATACTGGAAAATAATTTTCTGTGGTTTAATCCAATAACTTTCATCATTCATTCAGGAAGTGTTTAATTCAGTTTTTGGAATATGAACAGCAGCCTCACCCCCCCGCCCCAACTCCTGATTCTTATGCCCAGGTTGCTGTTGTTGTAGTTGTTTTCTCCTCTAGATCTCATTTTTTCTTAGTCGAGAATTAATCCTTAGGTCAGGTTAAAGATATTGACTCCCTCTCCCTATCCCCATCCCCTTTATAGTTTAAATGCATCATAGTCCTTACACTTAATGGATCTTAGAGGATTTTCTGATTTAGAATGGTTGACCAGAGACAGGACTCTTAGAAAAGGACTAAATAATCTTTCAAGATAATGGCATCTGTTGATTAATGACAGCATGTTAGGATATCAGTAGCTATGAAATAGTATCTACATCTTAATATTTGGCAGTATTCAAAGAATAAATAAAGTGAATATTATTTCTTATCCAAATTAATTCATTTATAGAATCATTAATTTATTAAACACTTCTCAATCACATATTATATGTCCAGTATATACTGTGTGCCCCTGATTTGGGAAGTATTGATAATTATTTTGGTTTAATTTGATGCCAATTATTCCTATCATTTCAATTGTGCATTTTGTAAGGGTGGCAAGTGGATTCTTGGCAATTGACCTTCCCACACCTACCCATGTATTTACATATTTCATATTATGATATTAATATTTTGATGCTGAAAATAACTAATATTTAGGAAGATTTCAGGACATAGTTTCTGGGTAATTTAATTATTTTCTTAATAAGCCTAGCTTGTTTATTGATAAAAAGGGGTCAAATGCATTCCTGAATGTCAAAAAGTTCTCATGGTTGTGGGTTTGTAGTTATATATTCTTGGAAGAGTGGGCGTTGTTGGCAATGAATTTTGATTGATTAACAATTAAGTAGATAATTAATATTACACTGATAGGTAAGTTATATTTCAATATAACCTTGAAGGTCCTAAGGAACCTAAGTTGTATCATCCAAATCTTGGTCAAAGGCAATTATCTATTTACATATCACCTCAGAAAAGGAAGATTCTCCTTTTTTCCCAGAACCTCTCTAAGTAAACACAATGATCAAAAATGTTCTAATTAATCCAAATTTAAAATTTCTTTTTATTACATGATTATATCTGAGTCTGAGTAAATTTTTTTCTAAAATTTCTCACACAGGTCGATTTCTAGATGAGGAAGTAGAAAATGGGGAGGGGGGACATCACTGGTCCCAATTCAATATTTTATTACTAATACAAGAGAGAAATAATTGTTTCTATCCCAACCCATAAAAAAATTTGAATTTGTCCTCTTTTATGCCAAATTACCTCCTTTTCTTTTCTATTCCCAGTATTCTGAGTTTGAAACCCTGGATTCAGCATTAACTTCTTCCTTCTCTTTAATATGCCACCCAAACTTTATATCCTCAATACTTTTGTTGATTTCTCCCTTACTATCCCCTGCCACTACCCTGATTTATCTTATCTTTTTTCTGAAATAGGATTATAGTCTTCTAACCAGGCTACATACCTGCAGCTTCTCTTCATTTTATATCTGTCATATTCAATACTATGAGACAGATGTGACTGAAGAATAGAAACAAAGATTTAGAGTTTGGAGGGACATTGTGAATAATTTAGTCCAACCCTCTTATTATATTGATGAAACAAAGACTCAGAGATGTTGAGACAATATTAACAGTAAGTAAGGGAGGAAATGACAGAGACAATATATAAAAATCACTTGATAATTTTCTGATAGTACTCCAAGAATATTTGTGAAAAAAATCTTACAAAAATTTTTTTCTAGATTTTTCTATTAGTCTATTACTTATTCTGCATAATCCCTCATTTTTACCATTTACAATAATCATTTTTATCAAAACCCTTCAATTATTCTCTTGTTACCTACTCAAAAGAAGTCCAAAGCTCTTAGCCAAAATTCAAAGTTCTCTGCAATGTTTGATCTCCATTTCTAGATTTACTTCCTATTTAAGTCCCCTTCGTGTTACTCAGTCCTGTATGACCCCTTATAACCCTGTGGAACAAAGCATATCAATACTGTTTATGGAATTCTCTTGGCAAAGATATTGTAGTGTTTTCCCATTTCCTTCTCCAGTGGATGAAGGCAGAAGTTAAGTGACTTGCCTAGGGTCACAGAGACAAAATTTCAACTCAGGTCTTCCGAACTACAAACCTAGAGCATTCAATCCACTTGTCTCTGTTTTTTTCCCTACTGGTGTCCTACTACACTCAACAAATTAGACCACATGCAATTCCATGAATAACCCCAGACTTTCTCACGTTTATGTAATTCTCTTCTTCTGCAAGGCTCTCATTACATCTCAACTTTTGGAATCTTTTCTAATTTTCCAGTTTCATATATGTATTTACATTTTAATGCATAAAACTTCATAGTCTGATTCTGTTCTTTCCTTAATCCACAATCATTTCTTTGAAGGGAGAGATACATTTGATGTTTCCTACTCCAATGTACCTTGTAAAGATGATTTTTTTGAATGGTGATCTGGCTTATCATAGAATGTACTTAAGCTGAAGAAATGGAAGAAACTGTTTTTGCCCTCTACAAACTTAATCTCATAGAGAGAAAATACACACACACACACACACACACACACACACACACACATACACACAAATACAGAGAGGAGGGAGACAGAAGGGGAGAGAGAGAGAGAGAGAGAGAGAGAGAGAGAGAGAGAGAGAGAACACTACATATTGATTACAAAACGAAAAATGAACAAGTGTCAAGCAAAATAATGCAAGCTCTATTATGTAATTATGGATGAAATTGGAGTACTGGAGTTAGTAAATTCCTATTCCATGGGAAAATAAGAAAATGGCAACATGGTTATATTTGAAACTAAATTAATGACAATTGCTTTTGTTTAAATATAAGCATGTGGTTTCTAATTTTCTTTTTAGAAATGTGTTAAAAAGATTTTTTTTTTTGTTCAGACTCACATTGATTAAGGAGGCAAAACTCAGGACAGAATTTATGAACCTATATGAGACTGATCTTTGGAGATCAGCAGTGACTTCATTAGGGAACCAGATTTTATTGATAACTTTTGTAATGTGACAAAGACTATTTTGATAGGTTCATGTCAGTAAAAGGTAACATACCTTTGTATCTCAGTTCCTCCCCAAGTAGAAAGTACTTGACTATTTTCCTGGTACAGCAGGTGAAGGGTTATTTGGTAGGTAGCAGATGGCAAGAAATACAAAGTTGTAAACTTGGTTACACCAAACTGACAAAAATTGATAAGCAAGTCTGGGAACTATGGGCCACTAAGTCAGCACAACTCCCTATGGATGGAGAAATTCTATAGTATATATATATGATTAGATTTAAGAACACTTGTATGAGACTAGGCTAAATTGTTTTTTTTTTAATCAGTTATCTACTTTCATTGCAAAGCAAGTTGAGTTTTAATTTATATTAAATAAATAAATAAAACTTTAGGAACTATTTTTATTTCCTCTTATTTTTATATGACTTCCAGAACTAAATTTTCTAAAGCCCTGCTATTAGTTTTTGATTTGTTTCAAAGTCTGTCTGGTTTAGAGGCTTCATGGGACCTAAGGGAAGTTTAGATGTAACAAATAAGACACATAAGGACTTGTGCATAAATTGGATCTCAGACCTTGCCATTTTTCTTTTCCTTCTCCTTTTTTATATATCTATGATTATGGAGCCTGACTCTGAGAAGGAATATTCAGTAAAAATAATATCTGTGCCAGGCAAGCTGATAGGAAATACTAATACCAAATGTCATGCAGATGAACATCTGGATGGAAAAAAGAAACTTGGGTTCTATGAGTATCAATGAGAAAAAAATTAGATCATATTAAATACATCTTTTGATTTTGTCAATTTACCTCTTAAATGGGGTATCATTTATATTAACTACCCATTAAGAAACCCCCCCATATTAAAAAGATACCATAGATAAGGAATTGGAAAGTAATTTATAGATCATTAATCTCAATTCTTACCTTTCACAGATAAGGGAAGTGAAACTCAGGAGATTAGAAAATCTGCCTAAGATAATACAGAACTATCAGGGAACTCAGGTTTTTTTTAATTCCAAATCTAACTCCCCTTTACACTGAACCAAATCATAGCCTTTGAAAGACACAGTCACATATCGAAGCCTTGGATCAATATGAAAAATGAGATTGACAGGTGAGAATTATTTTTTTATTTGTTTGAATCGATCATGCTATAAAATTTTTATACTAAAGCTGATTTTAGGGCAGCATTATTTGATCATGATAATAAACATGTTCAAGCTTCCAGAGTACTGGTGGTGGTGTAGGCTCAGTACAAGAAGGTTGGTCACAACTAATTGTCTTTATTTTAGAGAATAAACTAAAGTGACAGTACATGACAGCTGCAATTGGCTCCATTTGTAGGGCATTCACTGTTCTTACTGTCACCAATGAATTATCCTGGCCAGGTGTCAGAAAATATTTAAACTTTTGATTCCAACAGGTTCTTCATTGAGGATAGATGATTATTTTCTGAAAAACTTGTGTTTTTCATACAAAAGTATGCATGTTCATACAGAATCCCTCCTATTATGCTATTAAAAAAAGGAAAAACAAATGGAAAAAAACTATAAAATGATTACTGCCCTGTTGTGATGCTGGCAAATTTGTAGGTTTTGGTAGGTAACAGAGCAAATGAGACATAAGGGAGCACTTCATTAAAATGTGTACCTTTGAGAGAGAGAGAGAGAGAGAGAGAGAGAGAGAGAGAGAAAGAGAGATGCCTTCTCAGATTTTAATGGATCACTTTGTACTTATAAAAGGCTCTAAGGTGACTCATTTGCATATGAAAGGCAAGGTAATTTGCCACTCATTTATTAGCTTCTATATAGTTCTACCCACCCTCATATACTTATTGGCATGGACCAATAAGAGATTCTTAGAATTTTTTTAACTGGTAAAACTGCAACTCTGGAGTTCTGTTATTTATTGAGCAAAGAGTCAATGTATGGTTGTTTGAAAGTCTATAAAGAAGAATGTTAAATGAAATATACTTGATAGTTACTTAACTCTGAGCCAGGAAGAATTGTTGAAAGGAAAAATTATGCACAAAAGTCTTATGTCCTTACTTGACTGATCCCATTCTTTGATCTCTTACCTGAGAGGTAGAAGACTCATTGAACCTCTGAAAACTGAGGAGATTTATGCCAAGCCTAGTCTATGAGTTCCTGCACTTTCTGAAAGAAATCTAAAGTATCATGGTTCATATGGAAGTAGGTTATGGATACAATACTCTATAAACAACAAGTATAGTACGAAAATGGAAAAAAAGTGATGAGCATACAAGCCCTGCTTGATGGTTAGCATCCCAAATACATCAAAAGAAATAAAGATAAAAATGAAAAAGGCTAAAAGAGATAAGGAAGAAACCCCTAAACTGTGAAGAAAATGAAATAATATACCTATTATACTATATGATGGCCAAATTATATAACAATTAAGTACTTAAGGCAAAAGTCAATTGTTAATTCACAGTAGTGTACCTTAACATTTTCCTTTCAGACTTAGGCAACTTAAAACAAAGATAAACAACAAAAAATTTAAATACCTGAGTGAAATCTGAGAAAAATTAAAAATGATAGATATTGGGTAAATATTGAATAGGACTAAAAATGATAATACAAACTGAGCTATAGGTGAGACCTTAATAAAAATTTTATTTGTATTAAGATATAAAAACTCATAGAAAATTTAGGAAAAAACATTGAAAACATCCTTTTTGATGAAAATATAAAAATAAAACTTAATAAATGGTATTTCAAGAAAAGACAGAAACTTAGTTGGTGGTTAAATTAATTTAATCTTAAATATTTTATCTAAGAACAAATAACACAGACACTAGATTATTTTATCAAAGAGAATTGAAAAGACAAGACTGTAAATTAAAACTTTGGGACTTTTTAGTACCAAGATAATGAGAAACAGGAATAAGGATAGGAATGAACCCCTTCTTACATACTTCTTCAAAAACACATCATGAAAATATGCCTGCCTCAATCCTGTTCAGGAAATTAAAAAAACACCCACAATGAGTCATTTGTTCAATGCTGGTCAGCATAGACTGAACAGAAACCAAACAGAAAGGTCTGTGGTCCTTTAGACAGGGTGTGTCCAGGACAGCATCCCTAGAAACATTCCAGCACTCAGGGATAGTGTCCAAGGGCAAGAAGAGACCTCAGACCCATAGCAGGGTATTATCAGAGAAATTTCACATCAGTATTTTGTTTTTCACATTAGTCTACTTCCCTTCTGATTATAGTTCCCTGAATTTTGTTTGGTAGAAACATTTCACTTCCATGTAATCAAAATTATTCAATCCATCTCTTATAATTGCTTCTATCTATCCTTCTGTTAAACACACATGTCCTACCTATGACTATGAAAGGATTATTATGTTTCTCTTTTAATTTATAATATTATCATTAATATATTAGACAATAAAGTATAAGTATCAATTTAAGCTTAATTTTTGCTAGACTAAATTAGGTCTTTCATAATTTTTATCAAATGGGGAATTCTTTCATAAACAATTTATATTTTTCATTTCATTAAAAACAAATTTATTGAATTACATTGTTTTTATCTTTCTTAATTTTTTTACATTGTTTTTTTTTTTGCAGGCAAATGGGGTTAAGTGGCTTGCCCAGGGCCACACAGCTAGCTAATTATTAAGTGTCTGAGACCAGATTTGAACCCAGGTACTCCTGACTCCAAGGTCGGTGCTTTATCCACTACACCACCTAGCTGCCCCTATCTTTCTTAATTTATTTGACTTTTTTTAAACAATACCAAATCATCGTAGACAAAACATAGTTTGAAGCTAAACTTGTGATTTCATTTCAAGTGAAAAATCTGGGTAAAGAATTCAGTCTTCCAAGGCAGATAAGCCTCTACTCTGAAAAACATCAGAAATAGTTTTAGGCAGTTTCTATACTGGAATATAAACAGGTACTTGATACATAATTTCCCTGGCTTATGGAATTCCTTAGTGAAGGAGTTCCTTTGCTATTTCAGATTAATACTTTCTTTGCCTCTTGGAGAAATAATAAAAAATGAAATGCATCTTAAGACATCTATACAATATTAAAATATCTAAGAAACTACCAAAACTCAGTGAAGACAGACAAATATGATTATATGAGAAAATAATTTTAAGTATTGATATTGCTTATGGTTAATCCATATCAATATGATAAATTGATGAGATAATAAATTTATTTATTTACTTCTATGACTATCTACAGAAGAAAAACTTTATAGAGCTGGACAAAGAAATAGCAAAATTCATATGGAGAAACCAAACATCTAGAATCTTTAAGAAATTGATGGTGGGAGAGGGAAAATTCTAGATCTCAATTATATTATGAACTGGAAAGTAATTTGATGGAAATTTGATTTAAATTTGAAATTTTTACCTTTTACGACAATAAACTTTTACACAAACATTACAAATGACATGGAAAATAAGAGACACCTTTATCAATTACAGCTAGGTGGAAGATCTGAAGCAAATTAAGATACAGAAGATCACGAAACATGAAACATAGTTGTAATTACTTTGAATTGATTGACTAAGATGAGAAAGAGGAAAAATGATAAATGTTGGAGAGGTTGTGGGAGGATTGGAGTATTGAGGTATTGCTGGTGGAGTTGTGAATGGGTCTGGAAGGCAATATGGAACTATGACCAAAGAGCAATAAAAATGTTCATTTCCCTTGACCCAGCAATTCCAATTCTAGGCTTATATTTAGAAGAAATCATAAAAATGGGAAAATTCCCTCCTCACAATTCCAAGACATTCATTACAGCTCTTTTTCAGGAAGGAAATTGAGGGGATGTCCATTAATTGAGAAATGCCTGAACAAGTTATGGTACATGTATACTATGGAATATTATTGTTCTTTAAGAAACTATAAATGGTTAGACTCTAGAGAAGCATAGAAAGTTATAGGATTTGATAATGAGTGAGAACAGCAGAACCAAGCAAATAATGTACACATTAATAATAACATTGTGTGATGATCAACCTTGATGGAAGCATCTCCTCTCAGCAGGTCAAAGAGCTAGAATAATCATATTAGACAGGCTATAGACTATTTTATCCCAATCCAGAGGAAGAAAAACAAACAAAACAAAAAAAAAACCCCTTCAGAATATGATTAACACCTTATAAAATTATCTTTTATGTACCTCTTTTCCTTAATCCTAATTCCTCATACTGAAAATGAGTAATATGTAAACATATTTATCAAAAAATATATATGTACAATGTTAACCTGACTGTTTGCTACTGAGAGGAGATGGCTAAGGATGGAGAGTGGAAGGAAATTTTGTAACTTAAAAATATACATAGGCATATGGATGAATGTTGAAAAAACTTTCACATTATGTATTTGGAAAAATAAAATATCAATTAAAATAAGGATATAAAGAAGAAACACCTAAATTCTTAAAGAAAATGAAATAATAGAACTATTATACTATATAAGGACCGAATACCATAACAACTAAGTACTTAAGACAAAAGTCAATTGAATTATATAGAGATCAGCATTAGAGTACGTCAATATTTTTATGCAATTTGAGAAAACTTAAATATGATAGATATTGGGCAAATATTAAACAGGACTAAAAAGGATAATACAAACTGAGCTATATGTGAGACCTTTACATAAATTTTCTATATAGTAGGGTGTAAAAACCTCATAGAAAAATTTAGAAAAAAAAGACAAATGAAAAACATCCTTTGCTGATGAAAATATGATAAAATAAAAATTAATAAGGGGTATTTCAAGAAAAGACCAAAACTTAGTTTATGAATAAATTAACAATCTGAAACATTATGTCAATGAACAAATAATAGAGTTACTAGATTAATTAATCAAAGAGAATTGCAATGATGAGACTGTATAAAACTTTGGGACTTTTCAGTGCCAAGATAATAGAGAAGAAGGTATGAAGATAGGGAAAACTCTCCTCATATACTTCTTCAAAAACATGTCTTGATGCAAAAAAAAACCCCTAAAAAAATAAGGTAAGGGGCAGCTAGGTGGCATAGTGGATAAAGCACTGGCCTTGGAGTCAGGAGTACCTGGGTTCAAATCTGGTCTCAGACACTTGATAATTACCTAGCTGTGTGGCCTTGGACAAGCCACTTAACCCCATTTGCCATGCAAAATAACCCTAAAAAAACATATCTTGAAAATATGTCTGACTAAATCCTGTTCAGGAAATTAAAAAAAAAACTGACTTTAACCAAATTCGAGAATGGTAGAATGCAGAAAAAGACTGAATGAAACAAATTTCTAGTACAAGACAATTTGGGAATGGTGGGGGAATAGGTCTCTTTCACTAGGGACTCCAGCAATCGAGGAACAGCCCACTGGGCTCTTGTGTCCTTGGGAGGCATGTGGGAATGAGAAAGTGGTGACAGTTTGCAGATCTCTCAGCCCAGGAATTGCCAAGGATAATTGTAAAGTTTATCAGGAAAGCATTGCCACACCTGGGTGAGTAGGTAGTCAGTTCAGTGCAGGCCTGGGCACAGGCCCCAGCCCCCAGAAACAAGAAAGAGACACTAGTCAAGGAGCAACCAGGTAACTGCTTTCAGAGCTACCAGCTTATGGATGGTAAGGGAGTCCAGTGAGACTGCAGAGTTCACTTTGATCTCCCTGAGGCAGGACTCTGTTGCTTTGCCTATACACAGATCCAATTTGTAGTCTGGGGTTCCAGTTTCAGTAAAATAAACTTTACTGTCATAGCAGAGCAAAGACTCTCTTCCTCACAGTTCCAGGACAGAAGGGAATGCTTCTGTTCATCCACAGACCATAGGCACAGGTCAGGAGAGCAGTCAGTCATTATACTTTGGAAGAATTGAGGTACCTGGGAGTTGTCTCTGAGAACAGATGCAAAAACGCTTAAAAGTTTGGGGCAATGCAACCTCCACCCTGCAAACACCTTAAGAAAGAATTAAAATGAAATCATTGGCTAGGGAAATGAGGAGATAACAGAAGAAAATATATAATTATGGACCTTTAATTTGGACCTATAAAAGATGAAAAATTCACACTCAGAAGGTGACAAAGTCAAAGCTTCTTTATCCAAACTCTCCCAAAAATATGAATTGGTCTCAGACTATGGCAGAGGTCAAAAAAGATTCTGAAAATCACGCAAGTGGGGTAGAGGAAAAATTGGGGAGAGAAATAAGAAAGATGTGCTAAAATCAAGAAAACCAAGTCAAGAGCTTGGTGAAGGAGATATTAAAAAAATACTGAAGAAAATAGCATCTTAAAAACCAGTTTGGTTTCAATGGAAAAAGCAGTCCAAAAAGTCAATGAGGAGTAGAATTCCTTTAAAAGCACAATTGAATAGATGGAAAAGGGTATATAAAAGGTATCTGAAAAAAAATCATTACTTCAAATGTAGAATGGAGATCAGGTAAGTAAGTGTATGACTTTGTGAGAAATCAAGAAGTGATAGGACAAAATCAAAAGAAGGAAACCCTAGAAGCAAATTTGAAAACATTTCACTGGAAAGGCAACTGTCCTGGAAAAATAACTTAAAAATCATTGTACTACCTGAGTGTCATGTCTAAAAAGCAAAAGTACCTAGACTTCATTTTCCAAGAAACTCTCCTGGAAAATTGGGTTAATGGTCTAGATGCAGAAGGTAAAATAGAAATTGAAAGAAGCCATTGAGCACCTCCTGAAAGAGACTGAAAAAGGAAAATTATAACAAATTTCAGAACTCCTAAGTCAAGGAGACAATATTATAAGCAGGAAAACAATTCAAATAGAAAAATACAAAGATTTAGCAGCTTCTCCTTTAAGGGCTCATAGGCTTGGGATGTGATATTCTGCAAGGCAAAAGAGTTTGGATTACAACCAAAAATCAATTACCCAGCAAAACTGAACATGCTTTTTCAGGGGCAAAGATGGACATTCAATGAAATGGGGGACTTTCAAGCTTTCCTGAGGAGAGGTGAACAGAAAGTTTGATCTTCAAGTATTGGACTCAGGGAAAGCACCGAGAGATTGGACAGAAAGGGCAGATTATAAGTGACTTGATGATATCGAGCTGTTTGTATTCCTACAAGGGAAGATGATACTGATAACTCATATGTATCTTCTCATTTATTATGGTAGTTAGAAGGAACATGTATAACTAGACAAGACCCAGGAGGGAGCTGAAATTAAATGTATAATATATTAAAAAGCTGGAGTTAATGGGAAATAAAGGAATGTACTGGGAGAAAGGGAAAAGAGAAGTAGAAGTTATTTCACATAAAAGAGGCAAGGAAAAATTTTTGCAATAGTGTGGAAGAGGAGAAAGTTGAGGGGAAGTGAGTGAATCTTTACTTCTATCAGAAGTGACTCAGACAGAAAATAACATACACATTCAATTGAGTTTAGAAATTTGTCGTATCCTAGAGGAAAATAGGAGAGGAAAAGGATGGAAGAAAGGGGACTGGGGGAGGAGAGAAAGGTAAAGGTGATAGAAGAGAGGGTAGATCATGGGAGAGAGTAGTCAGTTGCAAAAAAATGTTATTTCCAAAGACTTGTAGACTTTTACATTAATATAATTGTAATTGATTGCTCTAAATATCTAAAAAGAAAGAAAAAAATAACTCTGAGGTTTTTATCTCCTTATCAAATTTGGCAAAGCTGAAAAATTATGTAAATAATCAATGAGCATTTATTAAATGCCTGCTATATGGCAGCTATTATACAAAGTACTGAGGATACAAAAAAGAAAATAAAGACAGTTCCTTCTCTGAAGTATTTCGTTTTCCAATAAAAAGACAACAAGGAAGAAAATGTATTTACAATTAAGCAAGGTACAGGATAAATAGAAAGTAATTGAGGGGAAAAGAACTAAAATTAAGAGGGGTTGGGAAAGTTTCTTAGAGAAGATGGAATTTTATTTAGGACTTAAAGGAAGTCAATAAAGAAAGTAATAGATGTAGATGAGAAAAGAGAAGATTCTAGACATATGGGATAGTTAGAGGAAATGCCCAGAATCAAGAAAGAGTAATCTTGTTCATGAAACAATCAGAAGGCTGACATCACTTGATTGAAGAATATACATGGTAGAGAGCAAGGAATAAAAAGATTGAATTGGGAGGAGTGTTCAAAGTTTGGTCCTTTACACCAAATGGGTAATTTTGTATTTGATACAATAATAATTTGCCAGTAGGCAATAGGAAGCAACTGGAATTAATTGAATGAGGAGTTGCCATGGAGAGATCTGTACTTTAGGAAAATCACTTTAATGACTGAATAGAGAATGACATAGAATGGGAAATGAGGTAGAGTGAGGAATGACTTGAGGCAAGTACACCCAACATGAGGGTAATATTACAATAGTTCCAGGAGACAGTGATGAAGGCTTGCAACAGAGTGGAATTAGTATCATAGGAGAGAAGAGGATCTATTTGAGAGATCCTGAAAATGTGAAAACAGATTGGATATGGTTCCTGAGAGATAATGAAAAATTGTAGAAGACACAGCTTTCAAACCTAAGGAATTAAGAAGATACTTATGTAAGAAGTATAGTATTTTTTTAGTAATAGGGAAGGTAGTAAGGGTGGGACTTTTTTGGGGGGGAAGTATGTGAGTTTGATTTATGACATGTTGAGTAGATATCCAATTGAAAGGTAGTTGGTGATATAGGATTGGAGATCAGAAAAAAAATTGGGACAGGTTTAGATAGATTTGAGAATTATCAACAAAGTGATGGTAATTAAATAATCAATATTAAATGGACTGGGAGAAGGTGGATATACTAAAACAATTTTGTTACCATTGCAAATTAGTTCAAAGTTTCTGAAAACCAATTTGAAATTGTTTTTAAAAAAATGATTAAAATGCCCATACACTTTGACCCAAAGATTCCATGACAAGACATATTAATCAAAGAGGTTATCCTTTGTCTATCCCGGTTTTACATATCTGAGAAATTAGGAATGATAATAGTACCTCCTTCCCAGATTTCTTGTGAGGAAAAAAATGAGATAATATTTGTATATGCTGCAAACCTTAAAGAGTTATGCTATTCATTTGTAATAGTACATAATGATTACCTAATCATTGTAGATGATTTTAAAATGGGCATAGCATTAGAAATAGAAATGGAGGTTTCCTGATCTGTGACTCCAGAAAGCATCAAGCACAACTTGGAAGATCAGCAGGGTGATGAAGCCCAGGACAGTATGGCCCTGCTCAGCATGGCCATGGCCATGGCCCTCAGCACAGCCCAGATCCCAGGAAATGGAAGCAGGCCTATGGAGCTTCCCAGCAGGGCAGCTGGCAGCTGCTCCCTGAGCACTCAGTCCACAGAAGGTAAGGGAGTGGAGAGAGACTGTCAGGTTTGTCCTCAGTCCTTGGGACAGGACTCTGGGGCTTTGACCATATTCAGGGCCTGGTTGCAGTCTTGGACCCCCAAAGAGCAGGGACCTTCCTCACGGCCCTATGGCATGTGCTCATTCAACACACCAGGAGAGCAGTCAGAGCCTCACATACTCACCCCCTTGTAGGGGTATCCCAATAATACTCAAAAGCTCAAGAAACACCCCCCAAACCAGGAACCAGGATGAAGAAATGAGGAAAAAGAAAAAAAGGAACCTGACCATAGACAATTACTTTTGTCCCACAGAGGCAAAACACACAATCAGAAGATGAGAAAGTCCAAGTTTCTGCATCTAAAGACTCCAAGAAATGTAGAAGTTAGACTCAGGCTATGACAGAGCTCAAAAAAGATTTTGAAAATTAAGTAAGGGAGGTGGAAGAAAAATTGGGAAGAGAAATGTGAGAGATGCAGGAAAAACATGAAAATGAAGTTAGCAGCTTAGCCAAGGAGATCCAAACCTGCTGAAGAAAATAACATATTAAAAATCAGTTTAGGTCAAATGGATAACAGTCAAAATGCTATTGAAGAGAAGAATGCTCTAAAAAGCAGAATTGACCAGATTGCAAAGGAAATAAAAAATCTCTCTGAGGAAAACAAATCCTTCAAATGTAGAATGGAGCTAAAAGAAGCTGTTTAATTTGTAAGAAGTCAAGACACAATAATTAAACAACAAAAAATGAAAAACTACAAGAAAATATGAAATATCTCACTGCAAAAATAACTGATCTGGAAAACACATCCAGAAGAGATAATTTAAAAATTTGGGGGCTACCTGAAAGTCATGATCAGGAAAAGAGTGCTGACTTCATTTTTAAAGAATTTCTACAAGAAAATTGCATCCTAAAAGCAGAGGACAAAATAGAAATTGAGAGAAATAGAAATGGAAAGAACAGCAAAAGAAAAAGAAAGAAGAGAAGAAGGAAGGCAGGAAGGAGGAAGAAATAAAGAATTGAACTCTGTACTGCTATAAGATTCCAAGCATAACTATCAATAGCTGACAAAATGTATTTCTCTCCCTTCACTTCTGAAATAGATAACTATCACTATCACATACTGTATATATTATCACAATTAGTCATGTATTGATAAGTTTTGTAGAACTATTTCTGTGTTTTTTTTCTCTTTAAATCTTTACTGGGGGCAACTGGTGGTGCAGTGCCTAGAGAATTTGGCATGAAATCAGGAAGAAATGAGGAAATAAGTCATAAACTCTCTTTACACGACGTTTCCTTAACTGTAAACATGAGGATAATAATAGAATCTATCTTGAAGAGTTATGAAATATTTGTAAAAGGCCTTGGTACAGTGCTTGGGACATAAAAACTATTAATAAATGCTCATTCCTTTCCTCATTCCTAAGGGATGCTTCTCTGGAAAAGAAAATAAAAGCATATATTTGGAAAAGAAAATGATGTTAAAACAAAAGATATAATGAAATTGTTTTTCAAAGATGAATTGGAGAGAAACTAAAGATTATTTTACACACCAGACTGTAAAAGTTTTCTAAAATGACCTCAATAATTATCTTTGCTTTACCCATGTGGATATATTCTTTTTGTCCTTTCAAAAATAGTTCAATCACTTCACAAAAGATTCTAAGAAGATAGACACCATTCCAACTGGAACTAAAATGATTTCTTATGTTCAGTTTTAGACATAGTAAAATTTTCAACTGAACAATTTTGTTCTTTAACTGTCTCAATGGAGAGATAAAACAATATGAGAAATTGCTTTTCAAAGCAATTGAACATTAAGAAAATCTTATTTGTAGATTATATTTCTCACTGTTATTTGCTTTTTTCACTACATACCTTAAAATGTCACTAACAAAATCATTTTGCAACTTGGAATTTTTTCTCTAAAAGTCAGAGAATCTTTCAAAAGTGTTGTCTAAAAATGTTTTCTGTTCTTGTCTATCAGTTTTTAAATGGGGCTCATTTTTCTTTGCCTGTAGAAATGATAAACAACCTAATTTAGTTGAGCCTTTTATTCCATTTAGGTCTATAGAGAGATAAAACTACTTCCTAATCCTTTTCTGATATTCAGACTGCATTAATACTATGTCTGATTATTTTCTCCTGGTGATAGGATGAAAGGTTATTCTTATCAATGAGTGTAAGTATTTGTGTGTATGTATGCTTTTGTATGTGTGTGTGTGTGTGTGTGTGTGTGTGTGTATGTGTGTATGTGTGTGAGTTTATGTGTAAAAAATAGGGAAGACAACACAAAAAGAAAGAGGCACATCTGGGACACTTAGAGATTAAGCTACAAACTCCTGAATTTCATATTCCTCTCTAGACATCTAGAAATTCAATCTTACCCCTACATAGCCAGAATGCAAATGCCAAGCCAATATACTTTCTATCATATTATGACTCTCATAAGCATAAAATAATGAACAAAAGCTAGATCTGCAGATTATGAAAGTAGTTATCACATGAATGAACAATACCTCACATTTATATACTGTATTATAGTGTACAAAATTCTTTCCTCATAGCAACCCAGTGAAGTACATAATTTCCAAACATTATCATTCCCATTTTACAGAAAAGTAAATTGTGAGGAGATCTTGAGAGAAATAACAAGGAAAAAATGCAAACTTTTTACAGGTCATAAATCTGGCAGTTTATTATTCACAGACATTCCAGTCTAGGCACCCAAACCTTTCACTGCTATGGATATGAATGAATGAATGAGTAGTGAGCCTCTACTCTGGGAGAGATATCTTTATTTAGACCCCAGAGCTCTACCTCTCTGTCCTTATATCTGATTATTCTTTCTAGGAAGATTCACGGGACCCCTTTGAGAGTGGATACTTAAACACAATCAGTCTGTGAGGAATGGGACTGCAATTCACCTTTACTGTCCACAGATAGTGATTAAAAAAGTTTGATTAGGTTTCATGCAGGCTTCCTGATATTTCTTTATATAAACATGATATCTTATTCTCTACCTCCTACTTCTTTTTTTATCTTTATCAGTGATGGATTAAAGAAGAATTTGATTTTGTAAAGTCAAACCTTATTAAAGTTTATTATTTAATTCAATGTTTCATTGTTTACTTGCATCTTATCTGGTCCATTTTTTCCTTTCTACTGAATTGTAATTAATTTTTTTTTTTCTTTCCCCATTTCCTTTCTGGTTGAAACTTTGGCGGGTATTGCTAATGTTTGTCTTTTATGTTTGTGTAAATAGATTAAAAAAGTACACTTACATTTCACCTCAACAACTGTCTAGATCTAATCAAAAAAAGTCTTTTGCTATTTGAATTCTATAGCTACATGAAAATTAAACCTATGCTCCTATGCTGTTATTTAAAAAAGTTTGTTTAAATGATTGTGATAAGGAAAGTACTGCATCTACATGCTTGTAGATAATTTTAAAATGGCCATGACATTAGAAATAGAAATGAAAAGAACAGCAAGACTTATTTTATAAATCAGCTATTTAATGAGTGATCAAACATGAAATCATTCCTTTTAACTAGGGCTAGCAATAAGTCAATCTTCAAGATATGACTCTTTTTAACACTCTATGCCACCACCATCCTCAAGTACCCCCTTTTCTCAACAGCTTTCTCCTTCAAGAACTCCCAGTCTGCTCAACATCATTCATCACTGCATCTTTTCTTTTTGGTATAGGGATAGCAGGTGGAGGTTGTTCACAGTTGTTTTTCAGTTACGTTCTTCTTGATACCATTTAGTGATCCCATTCTACAGATGATTGGGTTTAATTTTTGTTCAAAGACATTGGAGTGGTTTACCATTTCTTTCTTCAGTTTATTTTACACATTAGACAACTGAGGTAAAGAGGGTTAAGTGACTCAACTAGGGTCATACAACAAGTAAGGGACTGAGGCTGGATTTGAATTCAGGAAATTCAGATTTCTTTACTTCAGATCCAAAACTCCATCCACTGTGTCACTTAGTTGTTTTGGAAATTCTGTATATGAAAACTTCCTTCATTATTAAAGTTCAAGATATAATCTCCAACTAAAATTTCATAGACTCCAACTTAAAGTCTGAATGAATGAAGCACCTGTGGTCAAACATCTATCAGTTGTTAGGTCAAAATCTGAATCAGGTTTTATTGACTGCATTTTTTTCCTCTGTCTCTCACTGTTTCTATATTAGAGCAAAGAAATTTCATAGTTCTACACTCAGAATTGAGAGTTTGTTTAAAGTAAATACAGCATGTTTTTAATAAAAAGAAAAATGCTTATTTTAGGATATGACACATCTTTTTGATGGAGTATATAGATTATAGGAATTATTTCAATGAAACAAAAAAAACCAAAGTAGGAATTTATATAACTAATTTAAAAGATTAATCTTAATGCAAAAAAAATCTAAGAGTTAAAAGAATTGCCTTCAATACTCCATTTTCTCCTTTTCCATTTTGACTTTTCCTAATATCACCAAATATCTACACTTTGTGGTATACTATGAGGATCAGTCTTATCATTCTCTCCTACAGATTTCTCTGTCATATGTCCCATTCATTCACTATCCAGTTCTCTGCTAGGGAATAGATCAACTAATTCAGTAATGCAAT